>NC_134407.1:213643001-213764004 GCF_038048845.1 Mixophyes fleayi | reverse complement strand
TTGGGGGAGAGCCATGGTACGTGGTCCAGGGACTCCAGACTCAAGTGAAAGGGGCTGGGGTACGTTGCAATATACTTGTTATATTCCATATGGTAAACTTGCATGTGTCATCTCATTTAACAGAGATCAATGGAGTCAGATTGCTGGGCAAAGGCATAAACAATGTAAGTGTTTATCATTTATAAATTCTATGGCTGAAATTTCATGGAACATTTTACTTTCTCCAATTTACTTTTAGTAACACTTAAATTGTTTTACAAGGTTTTTTGCATTCTTTTAAGATAAAAAAAATCATGACTGTCAACAGTATCAAATAAAATGTTTATTTCTCCAAAAATTAACCCCCCAGCAACATATTCCCAGGGTATAGGAGTATGATATTAAATGTAAAAAACAAATCTTTATATACATATACAATTATATAATAAATAGTACAATTAAATATACCCTATATAATAGTAGTAAACCATACATTACATATATAGATATATATACAAATGTTATACTAAATATACATATACAACATCTTAACTAGGTGAATGTGATATAACATGGTTTATAAAGCATGCATGAAAATTATATATTTAGCTACAGACGTTAAAGTGTATTGTGGACTTAAGCCATCTTTACCACATTTTATAATAATTAGGCATTGAAGCCCTGGCCATACAGATGTAACGTTCATGGCCAATCGTGTCATTAATAGGGCTATTCAATTGCCAAATGAAGGTTCTTCTGCAGCCATCCATTTTCTTGCAGCAGAGACTTTCGTCAAAGTCAGTAAACAAATAACATATAGAGAGGATCTATTCCTGGGGACTAAAAGGGTAATCTAATCCCTGTTGATTGAATACATTTCTTCGCTGTTTCCCAGAACCTTTTGTACCTTGAACAGGACCAAAGAAGATGCCAGAAATCAGATGATCCATGCCACATTTAGGGCATTTGTAATTTTCTCATACCCAATTTCCTGAGTTTCATAGGAATATAATAAACTCTATGTAATATATACAATTCAAGATAAATAATCCGTCCAGCCCCTTTGTTCCCAGAGCCACTGTAAACGATCATGTTCAGAATGGGAAGAAAGGTATTTATTTTCCAGGTCCTGGTGCCTCTGTTCCATTTGAGTCTCCAACTATTTGGAGATTTCTTTCGAGCCGATATTCTGTTACTTAGTGTGCCTCAAAGAGAAGCCTTAAAGGCATCCCATAACACAGGTGAGCGGATGGTATTTGTATTTACTTCAAAATAGCCCTCCCATTCTGTTATCATATCACTGCCCTAAACCATTATTGCAAACAAGAAGGGATTACATTTCCATAAATTGGCAACAACTTCTGGCTTAAGAGTTATACATATGATAAGGGTGAATGATCTGAGATGCCTCTAAGCAATAGTATCTCCTACTAAGGGAAGCAGGGTACTAAAGAGAAACTAGAGTCAAGTCAAACAGGGACAAAGTATATGGAACGCTGAGAGGCAAGAAAAATGTTCAGATTGTTTAAACCTAATTCTTCAGACATCAGTCAAACCGAGGTCAGATATCAGTTTGGCAAAGGCCGTGGGTATCAGTAGTGTGGGAGAATAATCCCTCCATCTATCTAGTCATTATCCATCACATTGTTAAAGTCTCCCACATAAAGCAGCGGAGTGCCTGGGGATAGAGCTATAAAGAGAAACTTTATGAGACAATCAGCCTTAGTTTTCCAGCAGATAAAAAGGAATTGTAAATAAAACATTAGTAGCTTGTATAAACCTAACACCTCCCACCCTGTATATCCATACCCAACTAGATATACTTAAAACCTTTAACATATAATCAAACAAAATCCTTTTCTCCCACTTCCAATTGGGAGACATTGAGGTATAGTGTAGGTGTGATAGGTGTGTGGAACTTTAAGAAAGTTGTTAGCTAGTTTAGCTCCTTCCCCTCTATAGGTTCCTTCCTGTTTATACTCCGCGTTTAGGGACGTTTTGGAGCTGCTATCAGACCCTGTTTAAGTTTTAATTTACTTTTCTGTATGTTTTACTTATTTTTTACTTGGAGGCTTTTGCCTCCTCTGTTCACTGAGCCGTATTGGCGGCTCCGTGGAGCAGCGGCTGTAGCTGCTGGTATCGGCAAGGGGGAGAGGATTAAAAGTGTTGATGAGGTGCCTCCTCTGCCGTGCCACGCATTCATCACAGGTTATCTCCTGGGAGCTGGCCACAGTCGGAGCAGTCTGTGCCCTGTGTCTTAAAGCAGTTGATGCTTCACCGTGCACAGTGCTGGGAGAGGGAAGTTAGGAAACCGCGGTGGGCTCACTGGGATGGCTGTCTAGAGACAGCCATTAGATTCCTTAGGGGGCTGGATCTGTGGGTCAGGTAGGGGTTACAGTATTAATATAAGCCCCTGCTAGGCACACTGGATTGATGGATGGGGCACTCTCTGCACTTTTTCCCTAGTGGTCTCTGACTCCTCGTGTGTAGACACCAGAACGAGGGCTGGCGGCTTTGGTGCAGGGTTTTGTTGTTGTATCAACCTCATTAGACAAAATGTTGGAATCCTCTACACCATCTTCCCCCTGTAGGTGCAAATAGGTGGCCGCGCCTCAGCTGGAAAATGTATCAAATTTTGACTGCTCTTCCCACGAGGAGGGTGAAGTGGTTGTGGAGTCGGAGGTAGAGAACTGCTCTTTTGTAGAGGAAGTTCCTCCTGGCCGTCAGGGGGTGGAAGAGTTGATACGGGCTGTGTGCCAGGAGTCAGTAGTCCCTGAGACTGCAGAGCCTTCTCTTTGCACAGCGGTCAAATAATTATTTTTGTTTTCCCTCTTCCTTCCATTTGGAGGATTTATTGGGTGAACTTTGGTTGTCCAGATGTCCCATTGGCTGCAGCCTTGTTACCCGTTCCCCCTGAGGTTCTCGCCAAATGGGAAGCACCTCCACTGATGGACACTCCAGTTGCGTGGTTGGCAAAGATTACTATTATGCCTCTTCGTAACGCAGCCACTTTTAAGGATGTTGTAGATTCTAAGGTTGAGGCCATCCTTAAGTACATTTTCTTGGCGGCTGGTGCATACTTGAGGGCAGCGTTGGCATCGGCTTGCGTTAACAAAGCTGTTGCGCTATGATTACAACAGCTTTTGGTGGGTTTGTTGGCCGGGAGACCATATTCTGGACTGCTTCCTTTGGTGGAACAGATTCAGAAAACTATGTACTACTTGCGAGAGGTGGGACTGATTGGGACAAGGATCTCTGCCTCTGCAGTCTCCACTCGTTCGGACCTTCTGGCTTCAGTCCTGGGAGGCTGATGTGGAGTCAAAAAAGGGTCTTGAAGTAATCCCTTATTCTGGGGGTGTTCTGTTTGGGCCTGAGGTTGACATCATTAACAGTAAGGTGACTGAAGGTCATACAGGGCATGCCTGGAGAAAAACAGGTCTATTCGATCCTTCGGGGAGTCAGTATTCCAGAGGTCAGTCGTCCACCCCCATGGGAGGTTTGCAGCATGGACATCAGCCTGGCCTGCTCGGTGTCCAGCTGTTAAGTTGGCAGACAAGCAGTCAGTGTGGCAGGCATTCTGCCAACAAACAATCTTCCGTGGTGGGAGCCCGTTTTCTTCTATAACGAAATCAGTGGTTTCAGTCTATCACAGATGCCTGGGTAAGGGAATTTATGGACTGAGGACACATTGTCGATCTTCTCGGTTACCATCCCAGACAGTTTATTTCATTAGGGCTACCTGAATGTCTGACAAAGTGACTGGCTCTGCGAGAGGTCATCAATTCCCTGACTTCTTTCAGAGTGGTTATTCCGGTGAAGGAATCTCAAAAAGGTTTGGGTTTTATTCCAGCCTGTTTCATGTTCAAAATCCCGATGGTTCGTTCAGGCTGATTCTGAATCTCAAATCTTAGAATACCCAGATGAGGGTGCCCAGATTCAGGATTGATTTCTTGTAGTCGGTGATTCACAGCATTGAACAGGCGGAGTTCAGGGTGATCCTCAACATCAAGGATGCCTATTTACATGCTCCCATCTGGGAGGGTTTTCAGTCCCTACTCAGTTTTGTGGTTCAATCAGCCCATTCCCAGTTCCGAGCTCTACCTTTTTGGTTTGGCCACAGGTCTTCATCAAGGTCATGGCTGTACTGTTGCAGTCCAGAGAGTTTTCAAACATTCCTGGATGATCTTCTAAAGGCAGGGTTCCTAGGGTACTCCTGTCCCGTATCCAGGTGATGACCCAGACCCTGGAGTCCCACATTTGGATCCTCAACCTCAAGAAGTCCAAATTGACTTTGATTCAATGAATTAAATTTTTGGCCTTCTGTTCAACACCCGCAAACAGCGGGTGTTCTGGCCTCGGGACAAGAATCAGGCCTTGAGGAAGATGAGATCTCTGTTGGCTGTCAAACAGACCTTTGTATACTTCTGCATGAAGGTTCTAGGCAAGATAGTATCGACTTTCGATGCAGTCCAGTTTGCTCAGTTTCTTGCACAGGAGTTTCAGATGGAACTCCTCTCAAAGTGAAACAGATCCCAACTGAACCTTTCCAGTCAGGTGTTTTGTCATTGTTCTTCTGTGCGTCAGTCGCTCCTTTGGTGGTTGCAGAAAGACAATCTCTGCAGGGGTCGCCTTTTCTTTATTCGGAATTGGACTTTGGTTACACTGGTTGCCAGTCTTTGGGGTTGGGGTTCAGTCTGTCTTCATGCCTGTTTTCACGGTCTTTGGCCTCTGGAGGAATCTAAACTTCTAATCAATGTATTGGAACTGCAACTGATATTCCAGGCTCTGATCAGCGTGGAACGTTTGCTGCAGAGAAGGGCAGTAAAAATACAGTCTGGCATATCTTAATTGCCAGGGCAGTACCAAGAGTTCTTTAGCCATGAGATGCACAAGATTTTTTAATGGGTCAAATCTCACATTTGGGTCGTCATGGCAATTTTTATAACTTTCTGAGTAGGCAGACTCTGCAGCTCAGCAAATGGTCCCTGCATCCGGAGGTGTTTCACGAGTTGGTGGACAGGTGGGGTGAACTGGACGTCGACATAATTGCGTTTCAGTTGAACCACAAGGTCCAGCTTTTCTGCTCCAGGGCAAGAGATCCTTTGCCTGTCTCAATAGATGCCATGTCGATCCCTTGGCAGTTCAGTCTAGTTTACCTGTTCCCACTGATAGCCATGCTTCCGAGGGTCTTAATGAAGGTAAAGAGAGAGTGTGTTTCTGGTCATTCTGTGGCAGTGAAATGGCACTGGTGGGCATGGTACACAGACGTTCTCTCCATGGCAGGCGGTTGGTCGTGGCATCTGCTGCTCCGGCCAGACCTGTTAAGTCCAGGACCTTTTTATTATCTTTGTTTAGAACATTTAGCTTTAACATGTGATTATTGAAGCCATGATCCTTCAAGCTAAGGGTTTGTCTGAGCGTGTGGTGCAAACTATGCTTCAGGCTCGGAAACTGGGTTCAGCCAAAATAAATCATTGTGTCTGGAGTATATATATATTTCCTGGTGTGGAAAGAAGGTGTATCCTACCTCTTCTTTTCGATTGTCCAGGTTACTTATGTTCTTGCAAGACTGGCTGGATGATGGTTTGCTCCATATTTAGCTTACGGATCAGGTGTTAGCTATTTTTGTTTTATTTCAAAGAGAGATGCCAGATGAACAAACATTCATACAGTGGGTGCTTCATGTTCAGCTTCCATATGTTCCTCTGGTAGTGCCTTGAGATTTAAACATGGTGTTGGAGGCTTTGCAGCATTCTCCTTTTGAACCCTTGGACACAGTGGATTTGAAGGTCCTAACGTGGAATACCTTATTAGCCATTTCTTCGGCTAGATTTTCAGCATTCTCCTGCAAGTCTCCTCCTCTTGTTTTTTTATGAGGATAGGGTGGTTCTTTGAACCAAGCCTTCCTCCCTTCTTAAAGTGGAGTCCAGATTCCATATAAATCAGGACATTATAATCCCAGCACTGACTAAATGTTTATCTTTGGAGGACGAGGTTTCTTTTTGTTCTCTGGATGTGGTCCGAGCTTTGCATACTGATGTGAAAAGGACACAAGATGTGTGCAAGTCTGAGGATCTTTTGATCCTCTACGATGCACAGGAAAGTCTAGTCAGTCTTTAAGGTGACTATTGCTCACTGGATTATGGCTGTAATCCATCAGGCATATGATGGGGCTGGGCAGCCTGGTCCAGATAATCTTAGGGTTTACTCCATGAGGTGGGTGAGTGCTTACTAGGCTGCATGGCATGGTGCCTCGACTGGGCAGCCTCTTGGTTCTCCATTCACACTTTTACTTGGTTTTACAGGTTTCAAGTGTTTGCGGTAGGGGATGCCAGTTTTAGGAAAAGGGTGCTTTGCGATGTTTCTCAGCTTGCCCAGTCGTGATGGTGGCTTTCGGATGTCGCCAATGTACCTGATGTCCCCCAATTGGATGTAGAAGAAAATAATATTTTTTTAAGTGTGTGTGTATGTATGTATGTGTATGTATGTATGTATGTATGTATGTATGTATGTATGTATGTATATATATATATATATATATATATATATATATATATATATATATATATATATATAGTGGCTGCAACACACGTCAGGGGAAAATGTCCATTTGTTGCGCTGGAGCCTTGCACTTCAAATTCATGACTCAATACATAATTCACAGTCAAGGTAAGGCTCACAGTAATGCGGATGGACTGTCTTGGCAGGAAGAGCTGGATCATCTCCGGAAACCCTAGGGTACTGCGGACCAGGAGCCAAATCGTCGGACATGGCATGCTGGTTGCCGCATAGATAGGGGGGGAGGGGTGTTACTGGATCACTGATAAATAACTTTTGGTTTAAATTTATTTAAAGGAAATAGCGCGGGGCGCTTATTTATATAAATTGCCAATGCACTTATTTTTAATATTGTGTATATTTTGAGATAGGAAATCGTTATTTCTGAGACCAGGGTAGAAAATGTGTTTTTTCGGTTTAGCCTCTATAGAGGAAATGCATTATGTCTGATGTATATATCCGATACAATGAGCCTTTTTTTTTTACCAAGCCTTTGGTGTATTGTGATATGGGGAAGTGGCTTGTTTTGTTTTTTTGTTGTTCTGTAGGAGTGTGTATTCGGCAACTGTCTGAAGTATTCATGCCAGTCAGACCTTTTGACTTGCTAGTGGGTCTCCTGCCTCTGAAATAAGAAATCACTGCGGCAGGAGGGGCGTATTTCGGAATAATGAAAGGGCACGGTGGCAAAGTAAGCCCAGCCAGTTCCCAGCAACGACAAACAGGGTGGCATAGGCGGTCCATCCTGTCACAATATATATAATATTTATTATAACATCCGTTTCTCTTAGTCCATTTGGGGACTTCGGGTGCCCACCCTTAATGGTCTAGTATTCCTGTTGTATGACATGTTGTGTATTTTGTTCAAGAGGTTGTTGTTTTTCTCTTTCTCAGTTGCTTCGCTCTTTATATGTCTCTTTTTGCATGGGGCTTAGTTAAACATAAACTGAAGCCTAAAAAGAAAGAGGGCGGGACTGAGCTAGGGCTGTGTATTAATGTTCCTAAACTGCCCGATGTCTATTCCCAGTACACTATACCACAAAGTACCTGGTGTCCTCAGTGGACCAAGAGAAATGTATAAAAATCCTATTATATCCCTGGAGGTGATGGAGTGGAAATTTCTAGCAATACCTAGCCGGCTCTACTACTATCCCCAGAGATTCCTAGGGGCAAATAATTAAATATGTACAGATACTTTTTTTTTTTCTTTTTTAAAACATACAGCACAGGTCTCTCCTAATAAAAATAAAACTGTTGAAATATATATCTCATTGTTTATGAAATTAAAGATAAAATAGTGATTAACTGAATTGTGTCAATATTATGACTGTTGGCAGTTTGGTGTATACATTTTGACTGTCAATTATTTTAACTGTCAACATTTCATACTCATCCCCACCAGGGAATGTGTCCGGATGATGACTGTATTGTTATGTGTGCCAGGTTCCTATAACGTGTGAGATGTCACTGTATATTTCTCCTTGCAGGAATGGGAGTATTTAGAAGGACACAAGGGTCTGTACAAGGACGTGATGATTGAGAATCACCGGCCCCTCACATCACTGGGTAAAGGAAGATTTTGTTACCAAACATTTGGTCCCATTGAGAAGTCGTAGAGATAAATTTGTCAGAGTGTTTGTCCAGGTGCTCAGCGATAAACACAGAAGGAAAACCAGGGAGTAAATGCATCAAAATGAGATTCTAACAAAAGGCCACTAATTGCAGTGGCATCAGAGCTTAAGGGTGACCCTCTCCTATTATCTGAAGACCCTGAGATTCCTCTTGATACTATCATGAGTAGTGGTAATGAAACACTATAATGTCTTTAGTCTAAGAGCGGTAGATGGGAGGACGAGGTGATGATGGGGGACTTGCTGACGAGTAATTCTGTAGAGTTTGGAAGATTCCTGGATGCTGTGGTGCGGGGGCCATGGCTTTGTTTTTGGTTAAAGCTGGAAGTCACAATCCCCTAGAATAATAATACATAAGGAATAGACAATGGGATTTATACTCTTTTTGTTTTTTTCATAGAATTAATGGTGATGGTTAATTAACATTTTATAAAGCTAACTACCATTAATTTTTTCTAACAGAACTACATAAAGATCCAACTGTTCTTATTAAGGAGGAATCGGTCTCATGTGAAGGAGGAAATCTCACTGACATTTATGCATGCACAGATCATATGCAATATGCATCTACTCATATTCAGGAGGAACCTGTATCATGTGAAGAAGGAAATTTTCCACACACTGATATTTATACACCCCCAGGTCCTACACAATATACATCTACTCATATTAAGGAAGAATCTGTATCATGTGAAGGAGGAAATTTTCCACACACTGATATTTATACACCCCCAGGTCCTACACAATATACATCTACTCATATTAAGGAAGAATCTGTATCATGTGAAGAAGGAAATTTTCCACACCCTGACATTTATACACCCACATATCATACACAATATACATCTACTCTTATTGAGGTGGAAATGGAATCTTCTTTCACTGGAGAACAAAGTTTTAATAACTTCAGCTATGTTAGTTACCAGAGGAAAAATGTGAATGATCTCAATATAGACAAATCTTGGTCTTGTTCTGAATGTGGGAAGTGTTTTACTAGGAAAAGAAACCTGCTTGTACATCAGAGGATTCACACAGGAGAGAAACCATATTCTTGCTCTGAATGTGGGAAATCATTTACTAGTAAATCACATTGCAATACACATCAGAAGATTCACACAGGAGAGAAACCATATTCATGCTCTGAATGTGGAAAATGCTTTACAACGAATTGGAAGCTTCTTAGTCATCAGAGATGTCACACAGTAAGTAAAAAACCTTTACCACACTCTTGCTCTGAGTGTGGTAAATGCTTTTCCTTTAAATCTCATCTTGTTGAACATCTGAGAATTCATACAGGAGAGAAACCTTATTCTTGCTCAGAGTGTGGTAAATGTTTTTCCTGTAAACCTTATCTTGTTGCGCATCAGAGAATTCATACAGGAGAGAAACCATGTTTCTGCTCAGTGTGTGGTAAATGCTTTTCCTTTAAATCAAATCTTTTTACACATCAGAGAATTCATACAGGAGAGAAACCATATTGTTGCTCAGTGTGTGGTAAATGTTTTTCCTTTAAAACAAATCTTGTTGCACATCAGAGAATTCATACAGGAGAGAAACCATATTCTTGCTCAGAGTGTGCTAAATCTTTTTCCTGTAAATCAAATCTTGTTGAACATCAGAGAACTCATACAGGAGAGAAACCTTATTCTTGCTCAGAATGTGGTAAATGTTTTTCCTGTAAGTCATTTCTTGTTGAACATCAAAAAAATCATACAGGAGAGAAACCTTATTCTTGCTCTGAATGTGGGAAATGTTTTAATCGGGAATCAAACTTTGTTAAACATCAGAAAATTCACACAGGTGAAAAACCATATTCTTGCTCTGAGTGTGGTAAAGCTTTTAATCAGAAATATAACCTTAATGTGCATCAGAGACTTCACACTGGAGAGAAACCGTATTCTTGCTCTGAATGTGGGAAACGTTTTAATCAGGAAACAAATCTTGTTAAACATCATAAAATTCACACAGGAGAAAAAACATATTCTTGCTCTGAATGTGGGAAATCATTTAATAGTAAATCACAGTGCAATAGACATCAGACAATTCACACAGGAGAGAAACCATATTCATGCTCGGAGTGTGGTAAATGTTTCTCCTTTAAATCAAATCTTGTAGCACATCAGAGAATTCATACAGGAGAGAAACCTTATTCTTGCTCTGAGTGTGGTAAATGTTTTTCCTGTAAATCAAATCTTGTTGCACATCAGAGAATTCATACAGGAGAGAAACCTTATTCTTGCTCAGAGTGCGGTAAATGTTTTTCCTGTAAATCATATCTTGTAGCACATCAGAGAAATCATACAGGAGAGAAACCTTATTCTTGTTCTGAATGTGGAAAAGCTTTTAGCCAGAAACATAACCTTTATGTGCATCAGAAACTTCACACAGGAGAGAATCCTTATTCTTGCTCTGAATGTGGGAAATGTTTTAATCGGGAATCAAACCTTGTTAAACATCAGAAAATTCACACAGGTGAAAAACCACATGCTTGCTCTGAGTGTGGAAAAGCTTTTAGCCAGAAATATAACCTTTATGTGCATCAGAGACTTCACACAGCAGAGAAACCTTATTCTTGCTCTGAATGTGGGAAATGTTTTAATCAGGAATCAAACCTTGTTAAACATCATATAATTCACACGGGAGAAAAAACATATTCTTGCTCTGAGTGTGGTAAAACTTTTAATAGTAAATCACAGTGTAATAGACATCAGAGAATTCACACGGGAGAGAAACCTTATTCTTGCTCTGAGTGTGGAAAATATTTATCCTCTAAATCAAATCTTGTTGAACATCAGAGAATTCATACAGGAGAGAAACCATATTCTTGCTCTGAATGTGGGAAATCATTTAATAGTAAATCAGATTGCAATAAACATCAGAGAATTCACACAGGAGAGAAACCATATTATTGCTCCGAGTGTGGTAAATGTTTTTACTCTAAATCAAATCTTGTTGCACATCAGAGAACTCATACAGGAGAGAAACCATATTCTTGCTCAGTGTGTAGTAAAAGTTTTTCCTCTAAATCAAATCTTGTTGAACATCAGAGAAATCATACAGGAGAGAAACCTTATTCTTGCTCTGAATGTGGGAAATGTTTTAATTGGGAATCATCCCTTGTTACACATCAGAAAATTCACTCAGTTGAAAAAGCATATTCTTGCTCTGAATGTGGGAAATGTTTTAATCGGGAATCAACCCTTGTTACACATCAGAAAATTCACACAGGTGAAAAACCATATTCTTGCTCTGAGTGTGGTAAAACTTTTAACAAGAAACATAACCTTTATGTGCATCAGAGACTTCACACAGCAGAGAAACCTTATTCTTGCTCTGAATGTGGGAAAAGTTTTACAAATAAAGCATCCTTAATTAAACATCAGAGAAATCACAAGTGAAAGGCCATTAATTTGCTAAGAGTGTGGGAAAAGTTTTAACCAGAAATTAAACTTTTTCTACTTCAGAAAATTCACACATGAGTATACCTATATTTGTGTTCTGAGTTGGGGAAATGTTTATGCAGAAAATCAATCTTTGTTGTGCATCAAAATGTGGGAGATTGCTTGCTAGTAAAGCACTTTCCTTTGCATCAGAGAGGTCACACTGGAGAGAAACGGTAGTCTTTCTCTGATACGGGAATGTTTTGTGAGTTAAATCTGTCCCGACATCTATAGTTCTATTTATGATGTGGCTTTTCAAAAATCTTAAACCTTAAATTACAGTTGCTTTAAGATTGGGTTGCCAACATTTATACAGAGATATGTACAGGTTCCTGTACCCTGACAGACCTTGAGATGTTTAACATTACAATTACATTTGCTCTGCAGCTTAGCAAAAGCTATTCTTCTCGTTCATCAACCATTTTCTGGCTGATTACAGTGTCCTGAGTGTTGGAAAGTTACTCCCCTCATAGTCACCACTTTTTATTAAAATATCCTACATTCTGGGAAGCTGCTGAAACTTTTAAAAATGTATTTGTAAATGCCATATTTTGGGTTTAGTTATCTTTCAAGTGCAGAACATTTATTTCTCATATATTGATGAGTTGAATATAATTATGCAGTAAAACAGTAGTACAGACTGATGGTACATTAAACATAAGATATTTAGGGGAGTTGGGAGGTGGTTTATTAAAATACCCTCGCTGTAGTGAAGGTACAATGGGTACTGGGACATATGAAGGACTATTTTATGGAAGGTAAGTCCACAGCCATGGCTGGAGTGGGATTGGCGTGCAGGAAAAACTGTTCAGGCAGCTCCACACTATGCATAGGATGGTGTATGGGGTCCATCCCTTTATACCCCAAGTATATCAAATGTCCCCCATTTAAGGATTTAATGTATGTACAAACTTAATGCTGCTCCATTTAGTAGCATTGGACTAGCCTGTCACTTAGACAATTCAACTACATCCCTTCAGTGTCAAAACTCTATGCTTTGGTTGTGTCTCCCATTTTGTCCATGAATGTGAACTTATCCAAGAAAACAGTCCTCCATGAGACCTGCTACTAATTGTATGTTTAATACCGTGAAAGCATCTCAGTAAATGCCCTGCCAACTGTTCTGTGCTTTTATCTGTCAGCAAAACAGCCTTGTGAATCCTTAACAGTTATATACCTGTATTAAACTGCTCTATATGACATAAAATTTGCATGGAAAACCTGACCAATGATGAAGAGAATATAAATAAACACATTTGTAATCTACTTACACATCATAATTCATGCAGGTGATAAACCCTGTTCTTATATACATGTGCAGAATGTGGGATGTTTTACCTGTAGTTCAGCAATTGTTTTACATCAGAGATTGCACATATTTATGCTCCTAATGAGAAATGTTCTGTGAACAATCCCAAACTATGTACACGAGAAAATCCACAGGTAGAAAATGTTTGTTATTATAGAGATATAGCTTAATGTCAAAGGTTTTCTCTGTTAAAAATTGATACATTGAATAAAACATTACATTTAAGTTGATTCATCTGCTCTTCCTGATCTCATTTACTACATGCAACTCACAGCATATCAGTGTATACGTTATATGCTGTATACGGCTGGTTGTAGAAAACTTCTTGCAAAGTTGTTCTCTGTCTCTGGATAGGGTGAGGGATACAACATTATATGAATCTGACGGTATAAAATATGAAGTACGTGGCATATAGAGACTGATTTAGAGTTGAAAGTAAGTGCATT
Source organism: Mixophyes fleayi (assembly GCF_038048845.1). NCBI lineage: Eukaryota > Metazoa > Chordata > Amphibia > Anura > Limnodynastidae > Mixophyes > Mixophyes fleayi. The sequence goes on along the minus strand of NC_134407.1, from coordinate 213,750,644 downwards.
TGTGCATTGTAAAGAAGCATCTTGCGGCAAAGTTAATGCACTGTGCATAACTTGCGTCTGTATTTTGAGTTGTTCGTATCTTACACTTACGGCCCCTAGCACTTGAAGAGGCGGTTTAGGTGCATTAACGTGCAAGTGCAGTACTGTAAGGATGTGGAGTCACAAATGGAGCACATCCTTTGAGTTATATAGATCTTGAAATTAATTAGGTACAAGGTGTACATTTTGCACCTACACAAACTAGATGCAAGTTTTGAAGATGGTTGACCCCTCTTTGCTCCAGACACTTCAATACAACCCAAAATACAGCCGAGGACACGTAAGTGTGCATGTATGTGTTGTATGTCATATGCCAACAGGTCATTTTTATGTTCAGCAATAAAACAAACTAATATAGATTCTCTCTTGGAATTTGTCTATATTAGCTGATGACGTTGAGCTGTGCAGGATTATTAGCATAGAGCAAAATAGTGTCTTGGTACAAGGAAAGGAGACAAAATTGCATACCAAGCCGTGAAATGGCAGATGAAATATAGTACAGATAAATACTGTATAAGGTTATAGATCTCAGCTGTAGTGATTATTTTGCTACTTATTTTTACAACACCTGAGCAGTGTACCCAGGGACTAATGGAGACATCTCCCTCCCCAGATACAAATTACAGGTCTGTGCTTTAGCCTTCTGTTCCTGCCTCCAGTACCTTAATTATTTTCACACCAAGGCAAATATTTGAATAAAGAATATATATTTTAGGAACCGTAAGCATTTTACCATAATATGGAAGGGGAAAGCTATACCACACATAGCATACTCACTGAGCCAATCTCTGGGGTATCCTTGTGTACAGTTAGTTTGATCAAGAGTTAGTTTACTCCTACTACCAGCAAGGTACTGGCTCTGTTCAAGTGTCACGCGAGGTTTGGCAGTGACCCAGCGTCACCAGGCTCAGAGAACTTAACTATGAAGAAAGTGGATATTGGAATCTCACAGTCCTCTTTGATGATTTCTGCCAGAAATTATAACCCTGAGGTCTCCGGGTGCCATCTTATCACTGTTCCAATTCCCACATTAGCAGGTTCTGGGTAAAGGGGACAGTTTTCTCTCATGACCAAAAAAAAGGAAGAAAATATACAGCTAGGTCTTGAAATGTTTGGACAGTGACACAATTGTCATAATTCTTGCTCTATACACCACCATAGTGGATTTATAATTAAACAATGGAGATGCAATTGAAGGGCAGACTCATCTTTAATTGAAGGGATTGAACAAAAATATATGAAACGTCTAGGAATTGCAAACATTTTTATACACAGTCCCCTATGTTCATGGACTCAAATATAATTGGACAAATTAACATATTCATAAATAATATGTTAATTTTTAATAGTTTGTCATAAGTCCTTTGCAGGCAATGACTACCGGATGTCTGGAACCCATGGACATCACCAAATGCTGGGTTTCCTCATTTGTTATGCTTTGCCAGGCCTTTACTGCGTTGTTCTTTGTCTTCAAGTGAAATGCAATCTCGATCGGGTTGAGATCAGGTGATTGACTCGGCCATTACAGTATATTCCACTTCTTTGTCTTAAAAAAACTCCTGGGTTGCCTTCACAGTAAGTTTTGGGTCATTGTCCATCTGTTCTGTGAAACGCCGTCCAATCAACATTGCTGAATCTGAACATACAATATATAACTACACATCAGAATTCATCCGACTGCTTCTGTCTTCTTCACATCATGAGCTCTAGTGAGTCAGTGCCATTGGAAGCCATACATGTCCATGTCATGACACTGTGAAGGAAATAATAGAAGCTGAAAATAAAATAGATACCTGAAGATAAGATAATGGTAGAAATAGATTTTTTTTTTATATCCATATATTTAAATGTACTGTAGACACAAACGTATATCTAATAGTTTCCCTTTAAGAAGGTAAGTGTTGAAATAGTCAAACATAAGCTTTGATTCAATGCACTTCCTAAACTTAAGCTTGGTAATAGATATACACTCCTACAGAGTAAAAGGTTTTGGAGTGTAGATGAAGATTTTTAACACTAAACCCAACACCAAAGTAGGATGGCCCGATGAAGAGATTAGGCCTAAGAGAAAATATAAATATCTTATCACCTCTAAAAGGAAGGCTCCTAGACGGAGAGGTAACCAGGATAGATATAAGAAACAAAACGGCGGAATTACTAGAATCCTTTGATGACCGTAGGAAGTTTGGTATCTTCAATTTATCTGATTACAAACTTACGAATTTTGAAATTAAATTATTCAGTCGAGGATTATCTTTTGCTGCCACTAACCAAATGATTTTCAACTCTTCATTGATTTGAATAAATATATAAGGAGATTAACGTTAAAACGTCACTTTTTAAAAAAACAAAATGTAGTTAGACATATTGAACTCAAATCATCTAAATCAACATTTTTTCCTGTAGAATCTAAGGGTGGTAATCTTGAAGTTTATTATCAACTGGTAAAAATGACATTTTTGATGAGAAAAATAATATTAGATATAGGAAAAACATCTCAATACATGAGAAACAAGCTCTTGATTATCTTATAAAGAATGAGAAGATTGTTGTTAAGCAAGCTGACAAGGGGGGGTAGTTATTTTAAATAGGACTGATTATGTTCTGGAGGCTAAAAGATTATTGAGTGATAAAGAATCTTATAAGGTCTTAGATGGAGATCCAACCATATCCTTCATCTTTGATTTGAAAATTATTTTGCAAAAGGCTCTAAAAGATGGTGTTCTTAATTTAGATGAATATTTATATTTATTACAGGAATCCCAGACTATTCTGATTTTTTACTATCTTCCCAAGGTGCATAAATGTTTAAAAAAGCCCCCTGGTAGACCTATAATAGTAGAGATAGATTCCCTTATATCACGAGCCTCGCATTATGTTTTCTAAAAAAATGTGTTGTAAATTTATTAAAGGATACAACTTCCTTGCTACAGCTATTGGAAGCAGTTGAATGGAAAGACGCATATAAATTGATTACTATAGATGTACAAGCACTATATATCTATAAATCATGATAAAGGACTAGAAGCAGACTTTTTTGGAATTGGTGATCTAGAAGATAGTCATAAATTATCTGTAATCTGGTTGCCTTTATACTCTCACATAATTATTTTAAATGTTTAGATATATTTTACCTCCAAACTTGTGGGACAGCAATGGGTACCAATTTTCCACCGTCCTTTGCTAATTTGTACATGGGCAAGAGGAAAGCAGATCCCTTTTTAGAGCATATTGTTTTATATTGTATATTTATGGATGACATTTTAATTACTTGGAATTGGTCTACAGATTTTTAAAAAAAATGATATAGGAGATAATCATTACAACCTCAAATTTACTTCTAATATGGGAGAGACAAGTGTTTAATTTTTAGATTTGATCTTGGAAATAAAAGGTGAAATTGAGACAAAGACGTTTATTAAAAATGTGGATATTAAGAGTTATTTACACTATGGTAGTAATCATTTACCAAATGTAAAAATAACATTCCCCTCTCACAATTCAGTAGGATAAAACGCAACTTGACCTATTTGTAGATAGGTTCAGGGAGAGGAAGTGCCCTGAACCTATATTATATGGAGCTCTGAAAAACTAATGAAATGGAGAGAAAAGATCTCCTGTTTTATAAGAACAAGGATAATAAGAGGAATATGATTCCATTAAAATGAATGTCCTCCCCAGACTATTTTACCTCTTCCAGACCCTACCTATATGTGTTCCCCCTTTTGTCTTTAAGCTTCTACAGTTTCAGGTCTCTCACTTCCCCTGGTCAGGAAAGCATCCTCCAGTTCGATTCCATATTCTTCGGAGGTCTATACAGGGTGGGGGTTCGGGTATCCCCGATTTCCGTCGCTATTACCTCTCCGCTCAGCTCACACAGTGTGTACTATGGTGTGGTTCTGATGATAACAGAGTTGGACTCGTATTGAGGCTGAGAGTCTGGAAATGCTTTCAGCCTGTTCTCTCCTCTGGCTCCCAAGGGCTTGGCGACGAAAACTCCCTTTTTCACCCAGTCATCTTGCATCTTGGTGAAACTTTACTAGACGAAGAATGATCTGAAATTTATGAACACGCAGCCTCTAGTTTGATTTTTGTCAAAATAAAAGAAAATGTTTAGAAGGTGATGTACCGGTGGTACTATGTACCCTCGGGTCTCCATAAGATCATTGCGGACTCTTCTGATTGGTGTTGGCGGGGTTGCTCGCAGGAGGGCACCTTCTTCCATATCTGGTGGGGGTGCCCAAAGCTTACTCACTTTTGGTCTGAGGTTAAGCAATTAATTCAGTCAATCTTTCAGATTGATATCCCTCTGGAGCCCAAATTTTTTCTTCTAACCTTGGGAGCACCCTCTGTGACCCGTCATCAGAATGTCATGATTCACAGCAGGGAATATGGTTCCTAGGTTTGTCATGCAGAAATACAGATCTAGGTAGGGGGACTCAGTGAGCATAGATCTTGTAGATTAGTCACTCTGAACAGCTGAGCTGAGATGCTGGAAAGGATGGTAAACTCTGTGACCTGATATCCAGTAATAAGCAGAGCTGAGTCAGATATGCAGAAATACAGGAACCGGTAGGAGAGCTCTGTGAGCTGAGAACTGTAGATTAGATACTCTGGAGCAGCTGAGCTGAGGTGCTGAAAGGGATGGTAACTGTGAGTTGATATCCAGGAATGAGCAGCTGAGTCAGTCATGCAGAGATACAGGAGCAGGTAAGCTGGAGCCAGGTAGGCAAGTCTTCACACAGGGCTGACAAACAAAAACAAGCAACTGAGTGTTGGCCCAGGTGCCTTAAATAGTGAGGTAATGACAGGCTGGACGAATGGGAGCAGAGAGGAGGAGTTCTATCTGACAGGACGGATTTGCGCATATGCAGATCCGGAATTATTATTATTATTATTATTATTATTATCCTTTATTTGTTAGGCGTCACAAGGTTTCCGCGGCGCTGTACACCATACAAACAGTACACTATACAGGGTGAAACAGCACAAAACAATAAACAAAAATACCAGTACTTCAGAAACTCCAGACAAGTTCAGCAATAAACATGGAGCAGAAGAACAGGTGAGGAGACAGGAGGGAAGACGGCCCTGCTCATTTGAGCTTACATCCTAAGGGAGGGAAAACAGAAAGACACAAGGGGAGCCAGAAGAGGCAGAGGGGAGAGCGAGTGGAGGTGAAGGGGTTAAGTGGATGGTCGGTAGGCTTTAAGGAAGAGGTGGGTTTTCAGTGCACGTTTGAAGGAGCACAGAGTAGGAGAGAGGCGGATGGAACGAGGGAGGTCATTCCAGTGAAGGGGGGCGGCACGGGAAAAGTCTTGGATTCTGGAGTGGGAAGAGGTGATAAGAGTGGAGGAGAGTCGGCGATAATTGGCTGAGCGCAGGGAGCGAGCAGGAGTGTGAATGGAGAGGAGGTTAGAGATATAGGGGGCAGTAGAGTGGGAGAGAGCCTTGTAAGTGGTGGTGAGGAGTTTGAAAAGGATTCTGTAGGGGAAGGGGAGCCAGTGTAATGCAAGGCAGAGAGGGGAGGCAGATGAGGAGCGGCGTGAGAGAAAGATGAGTCTAGCAGCCGCGTTGAGTACAGAGCGGAGGGGGGAGAGATGGGAGTAGGGGAGGCCGGTGAGGAGGAGGTTGCAGTAATCCAGGCGGGAGATGATGAGTGCGTGTATGATGGTCTTGGTGGCATCCTGGGAGAGAAAGGGACGGATGCGGGCAATGTTGCGTAGTTGGAAGCGACAGGCTTGGGCAAGTGAGTGAATGTGGGGGGCGAAAGAGAGAGAGGAGTCAAGGGTGACCCCCAGGCAGCGGAGTTGGGTGACAGAGGAGACGGTGGTGTTGTTGATGACAATAGAGAGGTCGTGGTGGGAAGGGAGTCTGGACGGAGGAAAGACAATGAGTTCCGTTTTCGAGATATTGATTTTGAGAAAGCGCACGGACATCCAGGAGGAGATGGCGGTGAGGGAGTCAGACACGCGAGAGAGGACAGCGGAAGAAAGGTCAGGAGAAGAGAAGTAGAGTTGAATGTCGTCAGCATACAGGTGATACTGAAGACCGAAGGAGGAGATGAGAGCACCAAGGGAGGAAGTGTAGAGTTGAATGTCGTCAGCATACAGGTGATACTGAAGACCGAAGGAGGAGATGAGAGCACCAAGGGAGGAAGTGTAGAGCGAAAAAAGTAGAGGGCCAAGAACAGAGCCCTGCGGGACACCAACAGGGAGAGGGTAGGGGGGGGAGGAAGAGCCGGAAGTGGATACAGAGAAGGAGCGGTTAGCGAGGTAAGAGGTGAACCAGGTATGGACAGATCCGGAGAGGCCAAGAGAGAGAAGAGTTTGGAGCAGGAGGGGGTGGTCCACAGTGTCAAAGGCTGCAGAGAGGTCGAGGAGGATAAGAAGGGAGAAGTGACCCTTGGATTTGGCCAATAGGAGGTCATTAGTAACCTTGGCCAGGGCAGTTTCGGTGGAGTGGAGAGGACGGTAGCCGGATTGGAGGGGTTCCAGGAGGGAAAAGTCGGAGAGGTGACTGGCGAGGCGGCTGCAGACAATCCGCTCAAGTAGTTTGGAGGCAAAGGGGAGGAGTGAGATAGGGCGATAATTGGCGAGAGAGGTGGGGTCAAGATTAGGTTTTTTAATGATGGGAGAGATAAGGGCGTGTTTAAAAGAGGAGGGGACTACACCGGAGGAGAGAGATAAGTTGAAGAGGTGAGCGAGGTAGGAGCAGACAGTGGGAGAAAGAGAGCGAAGGAGGTGGGATGGGATGGGATCAAGAGGACAGGTAGAGGGAGGAGAGGAGAGGATGAGGGAGCGAACTTCTTCCCCAGTTGTGGGACGAAAGGAGCTCCAGAGTTGGTTGTTGGAGGGAGGTGAGGCGGTGTGGGTGGTAGGAGAGGGGGAGGAGGAGGTCTTAAGTCGGTTGGCCTCAATTTTGGAAGAGAAAAAGGTGGCAAAGTCAGTAGCAGAGAGGGAGAGCGGGACAGGAGGGGGGGGAGAGAGGAGGGAGTTGAAAGTGGCGAAGAGGCTGCAGGGGTTGGAGGACTAGGAAGAAATGAGGGATTTGAAAAAGAATTGTTTAGCGAGGGAGAGGGCGGAGCAGAAAGAGGAGAGGATGAATTTATAGTGAAGGAAGTCGGCCAGGGAACGAGATTTTCTCCAGAGGTGTTCAGCAGTGCGAGAGCACCTTTGGAGGAAGCGGGTGAGTTTGGAGTGCCAGGGTTGAGGAATGAGGCGGCGACGGCGGATAGCAGAGGCCGAGGCGACACCATCCAGGGCAGTGGAGATGGAGAGGTTGTAGAGAGAGGACGCCTGGTCAGGACAGGCCAGGGAGGGGAGGGTAGATAGGAGAGACTCAAGAGGAGGAGGAGATGGTGTCAATAGCATTGAGGTTGCGCCTAGTTAGGGTGGCTTTAGGCGAGGGGGGAGTAGGGGAGGAGGACAGAGTGAAGGAGAGGAGATGGTGGTCAGAGAGTGGGAATGGAGAGTTAGAGAAGTCAGAGAGATCACAGAGATTAGAGAAAACAAGGTCGAGGGAGTGACCAAGACAGTGGTCACCAAGTATGATGGAGGGCAGGTCAGAGGCGAGGTGATGGGGGAGCCAGGCAGCGAAGTTGTCAAGGAAGAGGGACGAGGGGCCTGGGGGACGGTAGATGACAGAGACACGGAGGTGGATAGGGGAGAAGAGACGGATGGAGTGAACTTCGAAGGAGGAGAAGGAGAGGGAAGGTAAGGTAGGAATTACCCGAAAAGTGCAGTTAGGGGACAGGAGGAGGCCCACACCTCCTCCAGGACGCTCATCCGGCCTGGTGGAGTGGGTGAAGGAGAGGCCCCCGTAGGAGAGAGCAGCAGGAGAGGCAGTGTCAGAAGAAGTAAGCCAGGTTTCAGTGATGGCAAGGAGATCAAGAGATTTGGAAATTAAGAGGTCATGGATGGAGGATAGTTTGTGGTGGACAGACCTGGAGTTCCAGAGGGCACATGAGAAAGGGAGGGAGGGAGCAGGGGAGATGCGGATGAGATTATCAGGGGTGGTAGGGCGAGGGGGAGGGTGAGAGGCAGGGCAGTGAGGGTTGGGCAGGAGAAGGGGGCTGGGGGTAAGGATAGGTATAGGAAAGGTGCTGGGCGGCGGAATCAAGATGGCCGCCGCCATCGGACGGATACGGTGCACGGCGCCGATGGGGAACCCCACATTTGGCAGGTGACAGTATTGTGCCCCCTGTATTGGAGCGATATGTGATAGTAACCCCCCCCCCTTGTTAAAGGTGGCCGCTGGCACCTAGGAGAGTTCTTTTGAAGAGATTTAGAGTGGAACTTCCATAAAAGAGCCGGGGCATGGATATCTGAAGCATCAACCCATGACCGTTCTTCAGGGCCAAAGCCTTTACAATAAAATAGGTATTTAAACTTGTTACGAGATTTTTGGCATCCAAAATCTGGGTGATCTCGAACTCCTCTTCTTGTAGAGGCTTGGGTGGAGGAGGCAAAGGAGAAACAGAAGAGAATCTGTTGAAGATGAGTGGTTTTAGAAGAGAGGCATGAAATGTATTTGTCAGACGCCGTCCCTGTGCCTCCCCGCTGGCCGGCGACGGACGTCTTCCTCCTCCTAGGCGCTCCGTTGCTAGGTAACGGAGACGCCACTTCCGGGAATCGCTAGGCGCATGTGGCCCGTTGCAACGGGACGCGCTGGGTGATTCCGTTGGTGTTCAGCCAGTCTGACCGCCGCTCCCTGTCCACCAATGAACACTGTCTCCCTACTTAAAGATGGCTCTGACACCCTTAGGGTCCCAGAGCAACTAGTTTACCTAGCCTCCAGCGTTCCATTATTCCTGTATATCCAGTTGTTTTCCTGTGTTCCGACCCAGCTTCCTTTGACCTCGTTTTGGATTACCCTTCTGCCTAATACCACTCTCTCTGGATTGACCCTTGGCTTGCTGACTACTCTTTGGATTCTGATTCTGTACCTTGTTTTCCCGCACATTGCCTGACCACGATTCTCATCACTGTCTCGCGGATAGCTTCCTGGGAGGGCCGCGACCTGCACGTCACTTGCCGCGAAACCCAAACTTCCTTGCGGGGGTCCCTGGTGAAGACCGGCGGCATGTTCGACTCCACGCCTCCTAGTGTTGCAGTGCCAATTTCCGCAGTTAGCAGTATTCTCATCGTGACAGTATTGAAGATACGGAGAGATGGGGAAAGTTGTAGTTTGAAACAGACAGGGTTAATCACTCGTAGGACTTTGTAAGGACTTATGAAACGTGGAGCAAATTTCATGGACGGTACTTTGAGACGGATGTTCCTGGTAGAGAGCCATAACCTATCTCCTACTTTGATTGCAGTAACCGCACGTCGTCTCTTATCCGCAAAGCGTTTATAATGCTCTGACGTTCTCCTTAGCGATGTAACATCTTGGGACCAGATGGAGGAGAAATCTAGCTGGAGGATGTCCACAGCAGGAACTTGGGTGGGAGGGAGGGCTGAGAATTTGGGTTGAGGGGGTGTAACCCATAGACAATGAAGAAGGAAGTTGCAGATGTAGATTTGTGAAACAGGTTGTTGTGGCCAAACTCAGCCCAGGGTACGAGTTCAGACCGGTTATCTTAATTGGCAGAGGAAAAAATTCTGAGAAAGGTCTTAAGGTCTTGATTCATTCTCTCTGTCTGGCCATTAGACTGCGGGTGATATGCTGAGGAGAGATTTAATTGAATCTTGAAGGCCTTGCATAGTGCTCACCAGAACTTGGAGACAAATTGGACTCCGTGGTCTGATACGATTTCTAGAGGGCATCCATGGAGCCGGAAGATTTCCTTTATAAAATGCTGTGCCTGAAGTGGAGAAGAAGGCAAACCAACTAAGGGAACAAATTGTACCATCTTAGATAGGTGGTCTACAATATCCCAGATAGTATTGAAGCCTTGACTGGGTGGAAGGTCTGTTACAAAATCCATGCTGAAGTGTGTCCACGGTCTAGTTGGCACAGGTAGAGGCACAAAAGGACCAGTAGAAAGTTGATGGGAGGATTTGTGTTGAGCGCAGATGGTACAGGCAGCCACAAATTCTTTTACATCGGCGGAAAGGGTAGGCCACCAATAGTCTCGTGAGATGATCTCCAATGATTTGAGGAAGCCCGTGTGACTGGAGAAAGAAGCGGGATGCATGGAACCATTGTAGAAGTTTCTTCCGGAGATGAAGAGGGACAAAATTCTTGCCTGGAGGTGGAACAGGTCTAGAGGACAAGGTTGACGAAAGTAAAAACTTGGGATCCAAGATGGGATGTTCCGGAACTTGGTCAGAATTCTGAGTGGAGAAAATTCTTGAAAGAGCATATGCCTTTTTTTTCATACAGCCAGGTTTGTAAGTCACGTGGAGATCAAAACGAGAAAAGAATAGTGACCAGCGAGGATTGAGGCACTGGGCGGTTTGCAAGTATAAGAGATTCTTATGGTCCGTGAAGATGGTAACAGGAAACCGAGCTCCTTTCAGAAGGTAGCACCACTCAGAGAGTGCCATTCTCATGGCGAGTAACTCCTTGTCCCCGATGGTGTAGTTGCATTCTGCAGGAAATTTGCGAGAATAGAAAGCGCAAGGCAGGATTTTATTGGAGTTGGGTTTTTGGGAGAGTACAGCTCCAATGCCCTCTGCAGAGGCGTCAACCTCAAGGAAAAAACGGTCATCCGGTTGTCTGAGGATGGGAGCTGAGGAGAAAACCCCTTTGAGAAAGGTAAAGGCCTCTATAGCATGCGAGGGCCAAACCTTGGTATTTGCTCCTTTGTGGGTGAGAGCTGTAATTGGAGCGATAATGGTAGAATATCCTTGGATAAATTGTCTATAATAATTGGCAAAATCTAGGAAACACTGGATAGTCTTGAAGCTAAATGGTAGTGCCAAATCTAGGGTGGCACGAATCTTTTTGGGATCCATCTGTAGCCTGGTGCCGGAAACAATGTAACCCAGAAATGGCATAGACAGGGTATCGAGAGAACATTTCTCTAGTTTACAAAAGAGGTGATTCTTTCGTAGTCTGGATAGAACTTCGGAGATATGTAGACGGTGGGAGTCGAGATCTTTAGAGAAAATCAAGATGTCATCGAGAAATACTACTATGCAGGAGTGGAGCAAATCTCTGAATATTCAGTTGACATAACTTTGGAAAACAGCGGGGGCATTACATAGTCCGAAAGGCATGACGAGATACTCATAATGACCTTCCCGAGTATTAAAGGTGGTCTTCCATTCATTAAATTTAGTGACAATCTTGGCACCTTTAATCCTATCAAATAGTTCTGTGATTAGCGGAATAGGATAGCGATTCTTTACAGTGATGGAATTCAACCCACGGTAGTCTATACAAGGTCTTAGGGTTCTCTCTTTTTTTTTTTTTACAAAAAAGAAACCTGCCCCAGCAGGGGAGGTAGAAGGCCGAATAAAGCCACGCTATAGGTTCTCCCGAATGTAGGTGGACATAACTTGTGTCACTGGCAGGGAGAGAGAGGATAAACACATCCCTTGGGGGGAGTCTTGTCTGGAAGGAGAATCCCAGGGACGATGAGGCGGGAGAAGCTCGGAGCATCCCTTGTCAAAGACGTCAGAAACCGAGGAGTATTGAGGAGGTAATGCTGGAGGAGAGCGTGGACACCGTAGACACATGGAGCGGTTTGACCTAATCTAGTCAATGAGAGTGGCAGGAAGGGACCCCAAGCCAGAACTTGAGATGAGTTCCAATCCATGTGTGGTGAGTGTTGTTGAAGCCACGGTAACCCCAAGATCATGGGTGTGGTAGTTTGAGGCAATACAACGAATGAGATCTGTTCAGAGTGCAGTGCTATAGGTCGAAGGGTGACTAGTTTCGTTTGTATATAAATGGTCCCATTGGGAAGCCGAGAACCATCAATGGCAGCTATAATAGGAATCTTCAAAAATACTGTATGCAAAGACCACCGAGAGAACAAGGAATGTGAAATGAAGTATCCAGCTGCTCCAAAGTCTAATAAGGCTGAAGAGTTAAACTTGATAGAAGCAGACTGTACAGATCAGGAATGGAGCAGGAACCAGAAATAGAGGAGGATTTAGATGTCCCCAGGGCCGGATTAACCATAGGGCTAACTGGGCTACAGCCCAGGGGCCCCCGGGCATCCAGGGGGCCCTTGAAAGTGCTCAGCAGCAGTATTGATCGGTCGGGGGCGCCCGCGCCGCAATCAATGCTGCTGAGCACTTTAAATGCGGTCCTTCCCCGGCACGCTGTAGACTCCTTACTGAGGAGATCTCGTGAGTCTCACTCTCACGAGATCTCCTCAGTAAAGAGCGTACAGTGCGCCGGGGAAGGACTGCAATGCCAGGAGGAGGTAAGTGCCTTGGGGGCGGCTCAGCTCACCGGGGTGGTGGCTCAGATAACGGGAGGGGGGCCCTCACGGGCAAATGGAGGTCCCCTTAGCCCAGGGGCCTCCATTCCCTTAATCCAGGCCTGGATGTCCCCAACCTGACCTCGCGAGAGCAGATTAGGGTTTGGTGTTTCCCAACTTCTTTGGACATGAATTGAGATAATGCCCACGCAATAGATGCAGAGGTTTGTTCCTTCGTCTTCTCTCACATTCCTCAGGACCCAAACCAGTTCTCCCTAGTTGCATTGTCGTCAGGAACGGTAGGAGTTTGTAAAAGGGAAGCCAGCCTAAAAGTAGAGCGATGGGAATGATCTTTCTCAGCTGACCTCTCCCGGAACCGAAGATCTACCCGGTTACAAAGGGATATGAGGGCATCCAGGGTGGAAGGTAACTCTTGAGGGGCCAGAACATCTTTCACCTGATCGGAAAGTCCCTGCCAGAAGGCAGCCACTAGAGCCACATTGTTCCACTAGAGCAATTTTGACAGTTATGATCCTGCCCAGCCATGAAATATTAAGGCGGTTCCAGGAGGTCAGGTCGGATTGCGTGCTGGAGATGAGGGGTAGGAAATTCTCACAAAAGAGAAGTGAGGAAAACACCCAGATATTTGATATTCCTGTTCTGCCATTTGAAATTAAAGTTAGTCCAGAGGAGCTCGGTATCCTGAGGGGAGATGTAAAGCAGCATGGCCTCTGATCTGGTGTAGTTTATCTTATATCCTGAAATATCACTGTAGCTCTGGAGGATGCCATATAGGTTGGGTAGGTATATCCCTGGTTGGGTAAGCGACAGGAGGATATCATCTGCAGAGTGAGATCTTGGAGTTCATATTACCCACCTTGACCAACCATATGCTAGGATTAGATCTAATTTCGGAGGCTTGGGGTTGGATTATTAGAGCAAATATCAGAGGGGAAAGGGGGCAACCTTGTCATGTTCCATTTTGAATGGCAAATGATTCTGAGGGAGTACCATTAATCAGGACCTTAGCAGTAGGGGTGGTGTATAATTTATTATTATTTTTACCATTTATTTATATAGCGCCACTAATTCCGCAGCGGTGTACAGAGAACTCACATCAGTCCCTGCCCCATTGGGGTTTACAATCTAAATTCCCTAACACAGAGAGACTGACACAGACAGGCAGGTAGACACACACAGACTAGGGTCAATTTGTTAGCAGCCAATTAACCTACCAGTATGTTTTTGGAGAGTGGGAGGAAACCGGAGCACCCGGAGGAAACACATGCAAACACGGGGAGAACATACAAACTCCTCACAGATAAGGACATAGGCCCTGATTCATTTTGGATCTTAACTTAAGAAACTTCTTATTTAAGTCTCCTGGACAAAAACATGTGACAATGCAAGGGGTGCAAATTAGTATTCTGTTTTGCACATAAGTTAAATACTGACTGTTTTTTCATGTAGCACACAAATAATCGATAGCTTATTTGTACACTGAAATTTAAAATTGATATTTGTGTGCTACATGAAAAAACAGTCAGTATTTAACTTATGTGCAAAACAGAATACTAATTTGCACCCCTTGCATTGTAACATGGTTTTGTCCAGGAGACTTAAATAAGAAGTTTCTTAAGTTAAGATCCTTAATGAATCAGGCCTATGGTCGGGAATTGAAGTCATGACCACAGTGCTGTAAGGCAGAAGTGCTTGAACAGTTACAAGCGGTTTGACCGACGGGGAACGAATAGGTTAGACTCAAAGAGGAATTTAGAGAGGAAGTAGAAGTCCCTACTCTGACCTCTCCTGAGCAGGCTAAGGTCTGTCGTTTCCCGAACGCTTAGGTTAGTAGATACCCAGAATCCCCACAGTAAAGGCACAACTTGTTTTTCATTCTTCTCTCCCTCTCTTCAGGGGACAAACGGGTGCGACCCAGCTGCATGAGCTCGTCAGTGGAGCCAGGTGGTTGAAAGCAAGGAGCTAACCAGAATGAAGATGTCTAGGGGGTTGCTTCTAAGATGATAAACGGAGATCCATCCTGTTACAGAGAGAGATCAGGGCGTCCAAGGTGACTGGCAATTCTTGAGAGGAGAGGGGGCGTCTTTGATTTTATCAGAAAGTCCTTACCCGAAAGCGCCAATGAGAGCCTCATCGTTCCATTGTAGTTCGGCGGAAACTGTCTGGAATTCGATAACGTACTGCACCACCGAGCGTGAGCGGCGGTCGGGAAACAGGTGAGTGCGCCGGCTCCCGGGCAGATGCTGCGGGAGACCAGCGTGTGACACCTATAGTATTATTAAAGGAGATCCCAGCCCCTCTGGCACTCATCCCTCCTGAACGGTGGTAGTCAGCATATCGATGCTGACTACACAGACACCACTTACCCTGACATGTGTACACCGAAGTGCTGCTTGTCGATGAGGATCGAGGACAACTGGTGTTGGACGCGACTTCATCTAAAGCCGATGAAGCAATAGCCCGATTGGACTTGATGACGTCACTCAGATCCGCAACGCTGTTATCGGTGCTCTTAAGGGGGTAATTTAAGTATTTGGACACATACAATGTAGAACGCTTTCTAAAGTACATTGTATATGGACAGTGTGATTTTTTTTTAACCCTTTCATAAAAGTGCTACAGCTCTGTTGGTGTATTACGTTAAATAAAAATATACTTTGTATTTAAATATTTACTTGGGTGTGAAAATACTTTCCAATGTCCATGTTATTGGGGTGGGTGAGAGTCTGGCAGATAGCTCAGTAAACACTGACGTGGTGCGGGAGCCTTTGATGGTCAACACCGTCAATCAGTATAGGCAAATAGCCTGTAGGTGCCCCTGTATTGTGACAAAAATATTTTAATAAATATCCATTAATACCCTCATTGACATTTTTATTACATAGGGAACTTCTTCTTTCCAAACCATAGGGATCTTTGTCTTCTTATTTTTTATTCCATAGCCATTTTCTTCTCATTAGCCCACATGCATCATCTCCTCTTTAGTATTCAAATAATCATTGGAAATAAAATAAAAGCCACTTAGTAAACAGATAGACTTACTCCACAAGGAGCCGTAACACACATGGCATGCCTGGTAGCAGCTGTGTGTATATCAGGCCAGCCCAAGCAGCGCTGCCAGCAAAGGGACAGCGACCAGGGAGGGAAACCATGGAGCAGGAGCCTCTAAAGTAAGAGGGTAGCGGTGTAGAAGGTCTCCAGGTGTGAATCCCCTTTACAGGAGCTGCCGCATCCTCCCTGCACTGAGCGAGAAGATCGTCCTCTGGAGCTGAGCTGGAGAAATCTGTGCCCCATATTCCCAGAGGGGGCTGTCCATGGATGGCTGCGGGCACCACTTGTCACCTCTGTACTGCGGGATGGAGAACACACTCACCCCTAAGAGAGCGGAAGTCTCCACTGTGTTACAGAGGAGTAGCCTGGCTGGATAAGCATGGCGGTAATCCAGGATATAACTGTATAGGTAATATATATTATTAGTATAAGGTATCTGGGCTGTATAAGTATTACAGTAATGTGGGATATAACAGTATAGATATTATATATTATTAGTATAAGGTATCTGGGCTGTATAAGAATTACAGTAATGTGGGATATAACAGTATAGGTAATATATATTATTAGTATAAGGTATCTGGGCTGTATAAGCATTACAGTAATGTGGGATATAACAGTATAGATATTATATATTATTAGTATAAGGTATCTGGGCTGTATAAGCATTACAGTAATGTGGGATATAACAGTATAGATAATATATATTATTAGTATAAGGTATCTGGGCTGTATAAGAATTACAGTAATGTGGGATATAACAGTATAGGTAATATATATTATTAGTATAAGGTATCTGGGCTGTATAAGCATTACAGTAATGTGGGATATAACAGTATAGATAATATATATTATTAGTATAAGGTATCTGGGCTGTATAAGCATTACAGTAATGTGGGATATAACAGTATAGATAATATATATTACTAGTATAAGGTATTTGGGCTGTATAAGTATTACAGTAATGTGGGATATAACAGTATAGGTAATATATATTATTAGTATAAGGTATCTGGGCTGTATAAGTATTACAGTAATGTGGGATATAACAGTATAGATAATATATATTATTAGTATAAGGTATCTGGGCTGTATAAGTATTACAGTAATGTGGGATATAACAGTATAGGTAATATATATTATTAGTATAAGGTATCTGGGCTGTATAAGTATTACAGTAATGTGGGATATAACAGTATAGATAATATATATTATTAGTATAAGGTACTTGGGCTGTAGAAATATGCTGGTAATGTCAGTATAAAGCTGTGCAGTATAATATGATGTCAGTACTCCCTGCACCACATCTGTGAGGCTATATATTATATTATATTATATATTAGAAAATATATTTTAAGAATAAAACAAACCACTCCGTGAAACCACGCCCACTGGCTGCATAGACACGCCCCTTTTGATCAGCTGACTGCAGACGATGAGGCCGCTCTGTCTCTAATTAAACACAGCGGCGGCCATTTTGTCGAAGCCTTCGGAGCTCATAACACGACAGGGACAAGGCACCGACCGGAAGTACTTCCGGGTGAGAAGTGAGTGAGATAAAGCGGAGACCTCGCGTTTATGTGTCTGGCAGCAGGTAATGATATTTATTATTACAGTACAGGTGGAGCAGACTCTGGTGCCATGTTATTATTATACAGGTGGAGCAGACTCTGGTGCCGTGTTATTATACAGGTGGAGCAGACTCTGGTGCCGTGTTATTTTTATACAGGTGGAGCAGACTCTGGTGCCGTGTTATTATTATACAGGTAGAGCAGACTCTGGTGTCGTGTTATTATTATACAGGTGGAGCAGACTCTGGTGACGTGTTATTATTATACAGGTGGAGCAGACTCTGGTGCTGTTTTATTATTATACAGGTGGAGCAGACTCTGGTGCTGTTTTATTATTATACAGGTGGAGCAGACTCTGGTGCTGTTTTATTATTATACAGGTGGAGCAGACTCTGGTGCCGTGATATTATTATACAGGTGGAGCAGACTCTGGTGCCGTGGTATTATTATACAGGTGGAGCAGACTCTGGTGCCGTGTTATTATTATACAGGTGGAGCAGACTCTGGTGCCGTGTTATTATTATACAGGTGGAGCAGACTCTGGTGCCGTGTTATTATTATACAGGTAGAGCAGACTCTGGTGTCGTGTTATTATTATATAGGTGGAGCAGACTCTGGTGACGTGTTATTATTATACAGGTGGAGCAGACTCTGGTGCTGTTTTATTATTATACAGGTGGAGCAGACTCTGGTGCTGTTTTATTATTATACAGGTGGAGCAGACTCTGGTGCTGTTTTATTATTATACAGGTGGAGCAGACTCTGGTGCTGTGTTATTATTATACAGGTGGAGCAGACTCTGGTGCCGTGGTATTATTATACAGGTGGAGCAGACTCTGGTGCCGTGGTATTATTATACAGGTGGAGCAGACTCTGGTGCCGTGATATTATTATACAGGTGGAGCAGACTCTGGTGCCGTGGTATTATTATACAGGTGGAGCAGACTCTGGTGCCGTGTTATTATACAGGTGGAGCAGACTCTGGTGCCGTGTTATTATTATACAGGTGGAGCAGACTCTGGTGCAGTGTTATTATTATACAGGTGGAGCAGTCTCTGTTGCCGTGTTATTATTATACAGGTGCAGCAGACTCCGGTGCCATGTTATTATTATACAGGGGGAGCAGACTCTGGTGCCGTGTTATTATTATACAGGGGGAGCAGACTCTGGTGCAGTGTTAACATTATACAGGTGGAGCAGACTCTGGTGGCGTGTTATTATTATACAAGTAGAGCAGACTCCGGTGCGGCGGTATTATTATACAGGTGGAGCAGACTCTGATGCTGTGTTATTATTATACAGGGGGAGCAGACTCTGGTGCCATGTTATTATTATACAGACTCTGGTGCCGTGTTATTATTATACAGGGGGAGCAGACTCTGGTGCAGTGTTATTATTATACAGGTGGAGCAGTCTCTGGTGCCGTGTTATTATTATACAGGTGGAGCAGACTCTGGTGCTGTGTTATTATTATACAGGTGGAGCAGACTCTGGTGCTGTGTTATTATTATACAGGTGCAGCAGACTCCGGTGCCATGTTATTATTATACAGGGGTAGCAGACTCTGGTGCCGTGATACTAGTATACTGATGGAGCAGACTCTGGTGCCATGTTATTATTATACAGGTGGAGCAGACTCTGGTGCCATGTTATTATTATACAAGTAGAGCAGACTCCGGTGCGGCGGTATTATTATACAGGTGGAGCAGACTCTGATGCTGTGTTATTATTATACAGGGGGAGCAGACTCTGGTGCCATGTTATTATTATACAGACTCTGGTGCTGTGTTATTATTATACAGGGGGAGCATACTCTGGTGCCGTGTTATTATTATACAGGGGGAGCATACTCTGGTGCCGTGTTATTATTATACAGGTGGAGCAGACTCTGGTGACGTGTAATTATTATACAGGGGGAGCAGACTCTGGTGCAGTGTTATTATTATACAGGTGGAGCAGACTCTGGTGCCGTGTTATTATTATACAGGTGGAGCAGACTCTGGTTCTGTGTTATTATTATACAGGTGGAGCAGACTCTGGTCCTGTGTTATTATTATACAGGTGGAGCAGAGCCCGGTGCCATGTTATTATTATACAGGGGGAGCAGACTCTGGTGTCGTGATACTAGTATACTGATGGAGCAGACTCTGGTGCCATGTTATTATTATACAGGTGGAGCAGACTCTGGTGCCGTGTTATTATTATACAAGTAGAGCAGACTCCGGTGCGGCGGTATTATTATACAGGTGGAGCAGACTCTGATGCTGTGTTATTATTATACAGGGGGAGCAGACTCTGGTGCCATGTTATTATTATACAGACTCTGGTGCCGTGTTATTATTATACAGGGGGAGCAGACTCTGGTGCAGTGTTATTATTATACAGGTGGAGCAGTCTCTGGTGCCGTGTTATTATTATACAGGTGGAGCAGACTCTGGTGCTGTGTTATTATTATACAGGTGGAGCAGACTCTGGTGCTGTGTTATTATTATACAGGTGCAGCAGACTCCGGTGCCATGTTATTATTATACAGGGGTAGCAGACTCTGGTGCCGTGATACTAGTATACTGATGGAGCAGACTCTGGTGCCATGTTATTATTATACAGGTGGAGCAGACTCTGGTGCCGTGTTATTATTATACAAGTAGAGCAGACTCCGGTGCGGCGGTATTATTATACAGGTGGAGCAGACTCTGATGCTGTGTTATTATTATACAGGGGGAGCAGACTCTGGTGCCATGTTATTATTATACAGACTCTGGTGCTGTGTTATTATTATACAGGGGGAGCATACTCTGGTGCCGTGTTATTATTATACAGGGGGAGCATACTCTGGTGCCGTGTTATTATTATACAGGTGGAGCAGACTCTGGTGCCGTGTTATTATTATACAGGTGGAGCAGACTCTGGTGACGTGTAATTATTATACAGGGGGAGCAGACTCTGGTGCAGTGTTATTATTATACAGGTGGAGCAGACTCTGGTGCCGTGTTATTATTATACAGGTGGAGCAGACTCTGGTTCTGTGTTATTATTATACAGGTGGAGCAGACTCTGGTCCTGTGTTATTATTATACAGGTGGAGCAGAACCCGGTGCCATGTTATTATTATACAGGGGGAGCAGACTCTGGTGTCGTGATACTAGTATACTGATGGAGCAGACTCTGGTGCCATGTTATTATTATACAGGTGGAGCAGACTCTGGTGCCGTGTTATTATTATACAAGTAGAGCAGACTCCGGTGCGGCGGTATTATTATACAGGTGGAGCAGACTCTGATGCTGTGTTATTATTATACAGGGGGAGCAGACTCTGGTGCCATGTTATTATTATACAGACTCTGGTGCTGTGTTATTATTATACAGGGGGAGCATACTCTGGTGCCGTGCTATTATTATACAGGTGGAGCAGACTCTGGTGCCGTGTTATTATTATACAGGGGGAGCAGACTCTGGTGCCGTGTAATTATTATACAGGGGGAGCAGACTCTGGTGCCATGTTATTATTATACAGGGGGAGCAGACTCTGGTGCCATGTTATTATTATACAGGTGGAGCAGACTCTGGTGCCGTGTTATTATTATACAGGTGGAGCAGACTCCGTTGCTGTGTTATTATATGGGTGGAGCAGACTCTGGTAATATGGGTAAGGGTCACTATGTTATGTGTCCTCTATGTAAGCCCCGGTCCGAATATTGGCGATGAATTTTCTCTATTTGTTGGGTGAGGGGCCTCCATCCATCTACAAGGCAGAGTCTATATCATCTGACAGTCACAAGGAGGAAGGACACGGACAAGAGTCACATGACTTAGAATATTTTAAACATCAGTCTGGAAATCATCTACCTGCTGACTGGAGAGGTGAGGGATTGTGGGAATGTCACAATTATATCACTATTATCTCCATTAATAAAACATGAACCTGACTGGAGAAGTGAGGGATTCTGGGTAATGTCACGGTGACATCACTACATCTGTGAGCAGCAGAGGAAGTAACTAGACCAGGGCCCAGTAACAGTGGAATACAGTGAGGACTTGTGATGATTAGTGGTGAGAGGAGAACTGGGGAGACTTGAAAGGTAAAATGAAATAGGGAGTTTCTGTGATGAGAAGAGTCTAGTAATGTAACTTTGTATTTGTGAGATTGTACAGAATGATAAAGGACCTCATTATGTGCGGTTTAATGTAATAACAGATTGTGATGGATTCCAAAGCTACAGAAGGACATGAACTCCCATAGTCTCTGCTGTGGAGATTGTCTCACAGCATATTGATGCTAAATTACAACATATTGCTGTTAGTCTGCAACATCAGATGGATCCTGAAAAGGAAACTATTCTGTATTACTCCCATTACCATTCTCACGAAGAACGGAGCTAACTCCAACCAGTGACCATCAGAGGCCACCTCTGCTTTCTTCATCTTAAAAAGGACTTTTTTTACTGCACTTGTGTTACAGCACCCGGATCTTTCTTAACCCTTTTTAAAGGTGAATTATTTCTCAGTTGTCAGTAGGACTGATACTATCTCAGTGCAACAACGCTGGGTTGTGTCATCTTTGTTTTACTTTACTCCAACAAACCTCCCAAAGCCTTAACTGTGGATATCCCAAAATCAAAATCTCCCAGGGCGATTTATTTAGTATATTAGAAGTACCACATTCCTAAGAACACTCTTGGGTCAATGCATTCAGCGTTCATGCTCTTCTTCTGGCCATATTATGTAATGTAACACACCCTCTGTAACATAACAAAGAGCAAACAGTGGCCACCCATAAGATGTACAGTCATGGCCAAAAGTTTTGAGAATGACACAAATATTATTTTTCACAAAGTCTGCACCCTCAGTTTTTATGATGGCAATTTTCATATACTCCAGAATGTCATGAAGAGTGATCAGATAAATTGCAATTAATTTCAAAGTCCCTCTTTGCCACAACAATGAACTTTATCCTAATAATTTCCACTGCATTTGAGCCCTGCCACAAAAGGACCAGCTGTCATCAAGTCAGTGATTCTCTTGTTGACACAGGTGAGAGTGTTGACAAGGACAAGGCTGGAGATCACTCTGTCATGCTGATTGAGTTAGAATAATAGACTGGAAGCTTTAAAAGGAGGGTGTGCTTGAAACCATTGTTCTTCCTCTGTTAACCATGGTTACCTGCAAGGAAACATGTGCAGTCATCATTGCTTTGCACAAAAAGGGCTTCACAGGCAATGATATTGCTGCTAGTAAAATTGCACCTAAATCAACCATTTATCGTATCGTCAAGAACTTCAAGGAGAGAGGTTCAATAGTTGTAAAGAAGGCATCAGGGTGCCCAGGAACATCCAGCAAGCGCCAGGACTATCTCCTTAAGTTGATTCAGCTGCAGGATCGGGACTCCACCAGTGCAGAGCTTGCTCAGGAATGGCAGCAGACTTGTGTGAGTGCATCTGCATGCACAGTGATGTGAAGACTTTTGGAGGATGGCCTGGTGTCAAGAACGCCTGCAAGAAGCCACTTCTCTCCAAGAAAAACATCAGGGACAGACTGATATTCTGCATAAGGTACAGGCACTGGACTGCTGAGGACTGGGGTAATGTCATTTTCTCTGATGAATCCCCTTTCAGATTGTTTGGGGCATCTGGAAAAACGCTTGTCCGGAGAAGGAAAGGTGAGCTCTAGCATCAATCCTGTGTCATGCTAACAGTAAAGCATCCTGAAACTATTCATGTGTGGTTGCTTCTCAGCCAAGGGAGTGGGCTCACTCACAATTTTGTCTTAGAACACAGCCATGAATAAAGAATGGTACCAAAACATCCTCCTATAGTAACTTCTTCCAACCATCCAAGAACAGTTTGCTGACGAACAATGCCTTTTCCAGCATGATGGAGCACCTTGCCATAAGGCTAAAGTGATGACCAAGTGGCTCGGGGATCAAAACATCAAAATTTTGGGTCCATGGCCAGGAAACTCCCCAGACCTTATTTCCATTAAGAACTTGTGGTCCATACTCATGAGGCAGGTAGACAAACACAACCCCACAAATTCTGACAAACTCCAAGCCTTGATTAGGCAAGAATGGGCGGCCGTCAGTCAGTATGTAGCCCAGAAGTTGATTGACAGTATTCCAGGGCGAATTGTAGAGGTCTTCAAAAAGAAGGGTCAACACTGCAAATATTGACTCTTTGCATAAACTAAATGTAATTGTCAATAAAAGCCTTTGACACTTATGAAATGCTTGTAATTTTACCTCAGTATACCATAGCAAACATGTGACAACAAGGTCTAAAAACACTGAAGCAGCAAACTTTGTGGAAACCAATTCTTGTGTCATTCTCAAAACTTTTGGCCATTACTTTAGGTATTATAATGAACCTGTCTTCTTTCACGAGTGCACCCACTGATAGCACCTTTCCTTTAGTCGCTTCTTGTATTCCTCCATCAATAATTTTTATTAAGGTTTTAAAAGTAAGGAAGGGAGCGTTACAGAAATAAGAAAAAGGCGGGGGGAGGGGGGGAGGGTGTAAATAGTAGGGAGCAGACATAACAATGTATATCACGCCATACAACATATGCACAAAAACATGTCAATAATATGTTACCAAGTTGGGAGAAGAAACAAAGTGTTAAGGCTTAGCTCGAGGTTGGAGGTAGATCAGGAGTTGTCGGAGTAAGGAGGTTATGTGATTTCAGGGGGTGGATTAATTTAAAACCTTCGCCATCCGTCGTAAATTCGTGCCAAGCCATCCACTTAACAATTGGAGAAGATGGAGACATAGCGTAAGGAGCATCTAATGTCTCCATCTGAAAACTAAAGTGAATCTTTGTAATAACTTTGTGGAGGGTAGGGGGTAATGGCTGTTTCTATAGTTGCACAATGGCCGCAATAGTGGCTAACAAAATATGGCCCCAAATATATCAGGGTATAGATAAAGGAGAGCAGCAAGAGGGGTTAAGGATATAGAAGTAACTTTCCACGCAAGGTCGAATACCTCATGCCATAAAGGTTGAATATTAGGGCACGGCCAAAACACAACATGTATGAGATCCCCTACACCTCCACAATTGCGCCAACATAGCTTAGATTGGTTAGGCCATATCTTCTGTAGACGGGCCGGGGTAAGGTAAGTACGATATAACAATTTATATAACCTTTCCACATGGTTAGTACATTTAGATACAGTCGACAAATTGCTATATATAATTTCCCACTGACCCGGGGAAAGGGGGGTATTGAGATCCATTTCCCACTTGGGAAGTGTGCTTAGGAATGATGGATAAAGAAGAAAGGTGTTTATACCAGAAAGTAATTCCACCCTTATTGTTACCCTTAGTCAGTTTGGAGTAGTTAAGAGAAGGGGGTGGGTGGAGTGGACCGTTATGACGGTGGAGGACCCGATCCAATGCCTCAGCCGCAAGTACTAATAAAAATCTTTAGATGAGAGGGCAATGCTATCTTGCAGCTGTGTAAAAGAGGCCCCCAGGGTCAAACAGGTGCACTAGGGATGAGAGGCCTGCCTGGATCCAGCTGGAGATGTCAAAATCAGGAAGAAATGTAAACACATTGATGAGAGAAATATTACTAGTCGGGAGGGTAACTTCTGTAGAGGAGCCCGCGGTTCTGTCCCAAACTCTCAGAGCGTCTGCTATAGAGGTTAAGGGTTCAAGTGGGTGGGGCTTCAGATGTTTGGGGAGACAAATCAAATCTGCAATTGGGCACGTATTAAAAAGAGCCCTTTCCAAATCCACCCAGGGTTTATGGGAGATCGTGAGAGACCAGTCTCTAATTTGAGAAAGGATTCAAGCTCTTGATATCTGGTCAGATCAGGTAAAGCTAAGATCCCCTGTTTTTTGGACAGTGTCATACAGCACAAGACAACCTAGATGGACAACCTTTCCAAATGTATCGGAGCATCGATGTATGGAATGTAGACATGTACTTTTGTGGGAGACTGTAGGGAATAGTTCCGAATAAATACATAAGTTTGGGGAGAAGCATCATTTTATAGGCTGCTACTCAACCCAGCCTTTACACCTCAAATGTTATCCATGAGGTAGAGAGCTTATGAAGTTGAGTTATTAATGGATGGTAGTTGACTTCAAATACATCTGAGAACTTCACAGGGACGTGGATTCCTAAGTATGAGATCGCTTTCTCCTTCCCTATATATTTAAATCTAGACTTTATGCAAGCTAGGCGCTTCTCTATTTAAACGCACTCAGTCTATTCTCTGATGCTTGAAGAAAAGGTTGTATTAGGTTTTGTTGTTCTCCAACATTAATATCTAACTTTCTCACAGCATTAATTCATAAGTAGTTACATCTGTGTATTGGCCATAATTGGGGGTTATGTGAGACAATGAAGGGCGTCTACTCTTTATGCTGAGTTTTTCTATCTTCAATACACAGGATTACACAGTAGTGAAGAAGAAACCTGGTGGGTGAGTGTGTGATACCCGGTAACCGTCCCTGTGTGTCAGGAGGACTGAGCAGGACCCAGAGCCCCATCACGGTGCCTCAACCTTACTCACTGATACATGAGAGAAACAATGACCAGAGGATTCTAGAACTCACCAACAAGATCATTCAGCTGCTGACTGGAGAGGTGACTGCTGGGAATGGGACATTATACAGTAACACCAGGGGATGTGTCTGGGTGATGACTGTATCATTGTGTGTGTCAGGTTCCTATAAGGTGTGAGGATGTCACTGTATATTTCTCCATGGAGGAGTGGGAGTATTTAGAAGGACACAAGGGTCTGTACAAGGACCTGATGATGGAGAATCTCCGACCTCTCACATCTCTGGGTAAGAGAAGACTTTCATTCATTGTAAAGGAGAGAGTAGTTATAATGGCCGTTCTTTCCTACCATTGCAGGAACCTGCGGTACATTCTAGTAGGTGGTCTAGGAGTTTAAGCACTTATCATACACACTCCTCCCGTACTATGCCCCCCTCTGTCACAGTAAGCTCAGTTTTTGTTTAGTGCCTAGGAGATAGGACACTTCGGTATAGGCTTCTGCCTATACTGTAATTAACATTAGTTTCTCTTTCATCCAGTCTGGGGGACACTGCTTACCATGGGTTGTGGAGGGGAGCTCGGGAGTTGGCACCTAGCTAGTTAACTTTTAGCACTGCTGACAGACCCCTCCCCTCCTCAATCCCCCTGCCTCTTCCTCTTCCTCTCAGTTGTTTTAGGTGCCCAAAGGAGTTGGGCTGCTTTTCTTTATGCTAGTATTTTATTGATTTGATTTTATTTTATTTGATTTTAAGTTACTTCTTCTTTATGTAACTTTTACTTTTGTAACAGGACTTTTATTTTGGAAGCAGATCTGGGAGTGTGTTCTATCATAGAGAGCACACTCCCACAACAGTAGCACGGACACTGCTCGGTCAGATGAGAGCCGAGAGCTCTCACTGGCAGAGTTTTATAGTGTCTGAATCAGAGTGACAAGCGGTCTCTACGGACCATACGGACTATATAAATAAATGATGATGATGATGACAGGCTCCCTGATAACCGGAGCTGCTGCTGCAGGCATAGAGCGCCGGTTATCTGATAATCAGCCGGCCGCCATCTTTAATTTCACAACGGAGCCCGGGCTAAGCACAGAAGGAAGTGGAGGCAGACCAAGATCCCCCCTCAGAAATAGGAGGGGGCATCGGGGTTCCACCACTGCAGGAGACCTCAATCTTTCGAGGTCTCCATTACTCTGCTGTTATATATATATATTTCGTTTTCTTAAAAAAAATAAAAATGGAGACAGAATATCGGAAGAGGGGGAGCTACAATTATATAGAGCTCCCCTGCTCTTCAATTTACTGGCAGTATTCCGGTCTTCTGGAACTAAGAAGAAGCCCGGGAACAGAGACAGCCTTGTGGGAGCAGGCATCAGGACATTGCTGGTGGACTCCTCTCCTGTGTTTGGCCTTTTGGCTAAGTATTCTAATTTTATTAAGCATTTATAAAAACTGTATATTGTTTTCTGACAAAATAGGGCTAGTAGGGGTAATATTATTGTACTCTTTACTTGCCAAAAATCTCATTGTTTATTTAAAGGTACAAGTGCAACTTTTATTATAGATTAGTTGATTACTTGTTTTTCTCTCTGTCTCCCTAAAGTCAATGGTGTGCTTGGTGATTCTTTCCTTTAAGGAACATACACACAACATTTTTTCCCCCAGCACACTGCTATAGCCAGCAACAGATCTGCCATTTCTACTGTAGATAAAAATGCAAAAGTCTTTGTTGCACACATTTGCAAATGTATGTTTAAGCCATCCTGCCACGCCAAGGCGCTTTTGCTAATAGGATGGTCCTACTCTAAACAATGAGTCCCATATATTTGGGCCATACATATGTGTTTTTAAATTGAGAGCCAACTTACCAAAGAGGTACCCCAGAAGCCTCCAAACAGCAATTCAGTGCCAGTACCCCCTCTCAGCTACTGACACCAACATGCCTCTCAGACAAATACAAAAGTGGAAGCTGCTCAAATCAATTTATAGGCCATAAGAGGTGCTTGAAAGGGTGGGGTTATCCTGCAAGGAACATACACACAACATTTTTTCCCCCAGCACACTGCTATAGCCAGCAACAGATCTGCCATTTCTACTGTAGATAAAAATGCAAAAGTCTTTGTTGCACACATTTGCAAATGTATGTTTAAGCCATCCTGCCACGCCAAGGCGCTTTTGCTAATAGGATGGTCCTACTCTAAACAATGAGAGTCATCCTGCCACGCGGCAGGATGGCTTAAACATACATTTGCAAATGTGTGCAACAAAGACTTTTGCATTTTTATCTACAGTAGAAATGGCAGATCTGTTGCCGGCTATAGCAGTGTGCTGGGGGAAAAAATGTTGTGTGTATGTTCCTTGCAGGATAACCCCACCCTTTCAAGCACCTCTTATGGCCTATAAATTGATTTGAGCAGCTTCCACTTTTGTATTTGTCTGAGAGGCATGTTGGTGTCAGTAGCTGAGAGGGGGTACTGGCACTGAATTGCTGTTTGGAGGCTTCTGGGGTACCTCTTTGGTAAGTTGGCTCTCAATTTAAAAACACATATGTATGGCCCAAATATATGGGACTCATTGTTTAGAGTAGGACCATCCTATTAGCAAAAGCGCCTTGGCGTGGCAGGATGGCTTAAACATACATTTGCAAATGTGTGCAACAAAGACTTTTGCATTTTTATCTACAGTAGAAATGGCAGATCTGTTGCTGGCTATAGCAGTGTGCTGGGGGAAAAAATGTTGTGTGTATGTTCCTTGCAGGATAACCCCACCCTTTCAAGCACCTCTTATGGCCTATAAATTGATTTGAGCAGCTTCCACTTTTGTATTTGTCTGAGAGGCATGTTGGTGTCAGTAGCTGAGAGGGGGTACTGGCACTGAATTGCTGTTTGGAGGCTTCTGGGGTACCTCTTTGGTAAGTTGGCTCTCAATTTAAAAACACATATGTATGGCCCAAATATATGGGACTCTCATTGTTTAGAGTAGGACCATCCTATTAGCAAAAGCGCCTTGGCGTGGCAGGATGGCTTAAACATACATTTGCAAATGTGTGCAACAAAGACTTTTGCATTTTTATCTACAGTAGAAATGGCAGATCTGTTGCTGGCTATAGCAGTGTGCTGGGGGGAAAAATGTTGTGTGTATGTTCCTTGCAGGATAACCCCACCCTTTCAAGCACCTCTTATGGCCTATAAATTGATTTGAGCAGCTTCCACTTTTGTATGATTCTTTCCTTTGTAATATGCTAGATAAAGGAAAAGGTCATATAAAATAATATTTTACCTGCTATTATAAGATATAAGGTTAATTACCATATGGGCAGAGGGACCCGTTGGCGCTGTCTTCTGATTGCAAAAGGGGGTCCCCCATCTGCTCAAAAACAGCAGACTTTAGCCTCTGTTGGAGGAACCAGCCTGGGTGGCTCCTCTAACACAGTCAGTTTCCACAGCCATGGAGGAACCGGCCTGGGCCAGATCGCTAGTGACATCCATAGCCGATCTCACTAAGGTGATGTCATGGTCCACAGAGGTACGTGATTCTTCTTCCTTTACTGCACCACACACACAGTCTGTGCAGTCTCTGCCTATATCAGGTGGTTCTTCCCAGGCTGAGGCAGGATTGCCAGTATCTCTGACCGAATCCACCCAGGGTTTGACATGCTCGCTTACTGTCTCCCACAGAAGTAAGCGCATCATTCCGCACTCTTTTCAGGCCCCCTGTCCGGGGGCACTTGTCAACGAAAGATGTCGAGTTGATTTTAGAATCGGATGGAGAAGATGCAATAGGCTCAAAGTAGTCTGCATCTGTGCACAATGTAAATAATCTTATTCTGGGGGTCAGACACTCATTAGGGTTTGCAGAGTTTAGGATCCCTCTTCCTTTTCTCTCTCCAAAAGACCTAAGAAACAGGTTGTTTGTTTTCCCCTTTTCCCTCAGCTTTTGGACATGGTGTCCGACGCTTGGCAGAAACCAAATAAACATTATCAGATGACGGGCATATTCAAATCTCTATCCACTACCATAAGGGAATTTGATAAATGGGAGGGTACCCATAGGGTGGATCTCCCAGTTGCTCATTTGTCTACGTCTTCAGCTCTTCCTGTGCAGGGCAGGGTCTCTCTGCGGGAGTCAACGGACAAGAAATGTGACATTATGCTCCACTCGGCTTACATAGTGGCAGGTAGCTTGTTTATATCCAACATGTCTATAGCTTCTGTTATAAAGCCATTCAGCTGTAGTCAGAAAAGTTGGTTAAAGGTCTCCATGAAAATGTAAGTAGAACTGAACTTCTTACATTAGTAGAACACATCCAGGAGACTTACGATTATGTGGGTCAAGGATCTATTCATGCTGTGTCAGTCAACTCTAGGTTCCCAGGCCTGATCATTGAGGCCCGTTATACCTTATAGTTTCGCTTCTGTGCGTTGGACGCGGACTTCAAGTGCACCTATTGAAGCTTTGCCCTTTGATGGTATCACGTTGTTTGGGCCCGAATTAAGTTGAGGAATTTTCGAGTGGGGTACACGGATGTCATGATGATCTCATGGCACTTCAGTCTAGTGTTTCTGCTTCCTCCATTCCCAATGCTTCCACGGTTGGTAAAAACATTAAAAAGAGAGCGCATCCCCATGATTCTAGTGGCTCCAAATTGGCCACACAGGGCATGGTTCTCAGACATTCAGAGAATAGCAGCGGAGCCTTCCTTCTGTCTGCTGGTTCGTTCAGCCCTTCTCGTTTAGGGCCCTTTTCTGTGCCATTATTTATATCAGCTGAATTTGACGGTGTGGCTGTTGAGACCTTAATGCTCAGGGGGTTCTCGAAGAGTGTAGGTAGTGAGTACCATGATCAGAGGATGAAAATCTTTGTTTTCAGCCATTTATCATCGGATCTGGAAGGTATACATCCTCTGGTGTGAATATCGATGGTTTCACACTTCCCATTTCAGCCATCCCTGGGTACTCTCCTTTTTGCCGGTGGGTCTGGGTTCTCTTAAACTGCAGGTTTCTGTACTCTCTATATATTTTCAGCGCCGGCTGGTGCTTTTACCGGAAGTACAGACATTCCTTCAGCGTGTCTTACAAGTTCAGCCACCTTTTGTTCATCCCGTGGAACCATGGGACCCCGAACTCGTGCTTAGTGCTCTAACTAGAGCTCCCTTTTGAGCCTTTGGATTCAGTAAATCTATGTTATGTCACTTGGAAGGCGGTATTCCTCCTAGCCATTGCTTCTGTTCGGCGTGTGTCAAAGCTGGGAGCACTTTACTGCAATTCTCCATTCTTTGTTTTCCATGAGGATAGGGAGGTCCTCCCCGCTAATCCCTCATTTGTTCTGGAGGTGGCGTCCTGGTTCCACTTGAATCAGGATCTTGTTTCAGCATTCTGTCCTTCAGCATCTTTGGATAAGACTCTACCTTTTTTGGATGTCGTTCATGCCCTTCGGTGTTATGTTGATCGCCAATCTTCTGTCCGAAAAATGAACAACACTTTTATCCTCTATGATGCGCATAAGAGGGGTTGGTCTGCCTCAAAGTGATCCATTGCTTGCTGGATCACTTCCACCATTCGCTTGGCTTATGTCCATGCACCTTGCCCTGTGCCGGAATCCTTAAGGGCGTATTCCACCAGGGCTGTGGATGTATTGTGAGTGGCACGTCACAGTGCCTCGGCAGAGCAGTTGTGGAGACGTGGTCGTCTGTCCACACCTTTTCATTCTACACGTTGCAGGACTTTGCATCCGCAGATGCAAGTTATGGGCGTAAGGTGTTGCGTGCAGCCGTTCAGGAGCAATCGCTCCCTTAGGAGGCAGCTTTAGTATGTCCCGCAGTGTCCCCCTGTGGTTGGAAAGAGAAAAGAGGGGGACACTGTGCTCCCTCCCCTTGCTCTGAATAATGTTTCTGTTCTCTTTTCAGTTACTTTGTTCTGGTTTTTGCCTTGTTGGCTTTTCCTCTCTGCTTAGTTATACAAATCTGAGCTTACTGTGACAGAGGAGGGGCATAATAGGGGAGGAGTATGTATTGAACAAGTATAAGTGCCTAAACTCCTAGTCCAACTACTATACCCCAATGTACCGCAGTGTTCCCCAATGGAGTCAGAGAAACGGTTTTTATGGTGAGTAAAAATCCTCTTTTCCTACAGATGGATCCAGTAACAGAGATACCCCAGAGAGATGTCCACATCCTCTATATTCACTGGATCACACAACGGAAAAGCATAATATCCTACAGGACTATCCGGTAGATGGATATCGAAGTGACCTTTCCCTATCTGATTTGTAGAATAGCTTTGTGGATCTTATACACTAATAATCTTCTGGTTACTCTTAATTCATTAAATCAGACATTATTGATTATTTTTATTGTTTTGTGGCTAATTTAGAGTTGTGACCTGATGGATATGAAAGTAGAAGATACAATCGGAGAAGAAGAGACGTATGTGAGGGGTGATCAGCAGTGTAAGGAGGAGGAAACCCCTACAGATATCAGCATAAGTGAGTAATAAACAATAAAGACAGAAAAGAGTTACATTCTCCTTTGTAAGACTCATCAGAATAATCATATACACACAGGGCCTGATTCAGAGTTAGACGAACGCCCGTTTGTGTAATTAATTATTGCATCTTTCATTTATTGTAAAGGAGAGAGCAGTTATGAGAGTCACCTAGATACACAGTATCTGATAATCAGATATACACAATGTATTTAGTCACTGTGTGTTTCCTACAGATGGATCCAGTAACAGAAATACCCCAGAGAGATGTCCCCGTCTTCTTTATTCTCAGGACTGTATAGAGGAAAATTCCAGTATCCCACAGGAATATCAGGTAAGTGTCACGGGCACTAGGAGTTGCTTACCCGAGTTTCACCAGATGGAACTCTGCTAGAGAGGCGGGGTTATGGCACGCACCTCAAAGCAGGCAGGTGAATGATTGGAGCGACACAACAGCAGGAGAGTAGAGATAGTCTGAGGAAGTCAGCGACTTGCAGCTATGGTTAGAGGAAAGTCAGCGACTTGGAGCAGTAAACTGGAGGTTGAAGATAATGAAGACACGAGGAGTGGACGTGGATAGGTGATGGTAGGTAGAGGAGAAGTCAGTGGTCTGCGTACAGCAAGTTGTACCACTGTAGTGATGGGAAGAATAGTACTGGTGCAGGTAGGTAGCAGGGTAGTCGGTGGTCTGCGTTCAGCAAGTTGTACCACCGCTATGGTGAGGAGTCTGGTCCAGGGGTAGGTAGGTAATAGGAGAGTCAGTGGTCTGCGTATAGCAAGTTGTACCACCGCTGTGATAGGAGGACTTGTCCAGGTGCGGGTAGGTAGCAGGGAAGTCAGTGGTCTGCGTGCAGCAAGTTGTACCACTGCTGTGAGAAGGAATGAGGACTTGTCCAGGTGCAGGAGAGTGACGTTGAAAGGCAAACTGTGGCTGTATGGAAACAGCGCGAGTAGAGCAATGTCTTGTGAGGCAGAGATGGAAGGCACAATGAATAGTCTGTATGAAGTAGATGCCTTGCAGGGAGGAGAAGCTGGTCACAGCAGATATGCACAATAACGCTAAGTAGTAGCGTGAGGAGATTTCGTAGCTTGAGTGAAAGCTTGTCCTAAATGAAGCAATGCAGTAACACAGTCTATATGGGTACCTGTACCCTGTGCAGCAAACAACAATGGATGCAACTGGTATGCGAGCAATAGGCAATAGTCAGTAGCGCATACCCAGTTGTGTAGATCCGGAATCAGCTGAGAAGTGAAGCATTGTAGCGGTATGGGAACCGCCGCTGAGTTGAGCAGGGAGCAGCGTGGAAGCTGAAGCACGAGTAGAGCTGGAAGCAGTTTGGAAACTGCACACACGAGTAGAGCTGGAAGCAGTTTGGGAAACTGCACACAGGAGTAGAGCTGGAAGCAGTTTGGAAACTGCACACACGAGTAGAGCTGGAAGCAGTTTGGGAAACTGCACACAGGAGTAGAGCTGGAAGCAGTTTGGAAACTGCACACAGGAGTAGAGCTGGAAGCAGTTTGGAAACTGCACACAGGAGTAGAGCTGGAAGCAGTTTGGAAACTGCACACAGGAGTAGAGCTGGAAGCAGTTTGGAAACTGCACACAGGAGTAGAGCTGGAAGCAGTTTGGAAACTGCACACAGGAGTAGAGCTGGAAGCAGCTTGGAAACTGCACACAGGAGTAGAGCTGGAAGCAGTTTGGAAACTGCACACAGGAGTAGAGCTGGAAGCAGTTTGGAAACTGCACACAGGAGTAGAGCTGGAAGCAGTTTGGAAACTGCACACAGGAGTAGAGCTGGAAGCAGTTTGGAAACTGCACACACCTATAGAGAATCACTGGGAGTGAGACCTCAAGATCGGGCCACTACCTAAGGCTGCAGGTGCCTTAAGTAGGGAGGGGTGATTAGGTGTTCTTAATAAGTGACAAATTAAATAAAAAAGTATATACTAATACTTATAATTTTGTGGAGTTCAGACTTTTCTTGAAATTAAGTCCTTCCCCCATTTGAACATTCATGTGAATGAAACAAATAACAAATACATAGCGTAATACTGTATAATTAAAGTGTGAACAAAATATTGTATTATATTCTTGAGAATCCTTATCCTTTGAATCCCTTCTAAATATTACATTCAAACTTCAATATTAAACCGGTGTCTCTAATAACAATATAAATTTCCTAAATGTGTCTCTTTCCACAGCATGAAGCTTTTTTCAGGATTTATCATCCCTTTTGTGCATATACTCGCAAGATAAGTGTGATTTAGTGAGCGTTGTATGTATAACTTTCTAATCTCTTTGGTGATAGATGATACTTCTCCAGTCTTGACATAAGATATCAAAAATATCCCAATATAAAATCTTTTAATTTTGCATATTTGTTTGCAAATAAAATTTAAATTATATATAAAATATAAATCATAGAACATATAAAAATACAAAAATGAACTTCTTGGGTTCTATGGATCAGATGGATTCCTACCAGATATTCTTAGGTGTTGCGCATGGTACAAGTTTTTGCAAATCCCAGGATCTTTGCATCACTTCTTCCTCTGAATATAAAATCCTGGTAGATGATCCTTATATCGCCCCTTCAGTTCTTTAGGCCTTATTAACCAACGCGTTTCAACCTTCTGGTCTTTCTCAAGGATATGGTCTATGTCTCAATTTCCTCCCTTATATACCATCTGACCCTTCAATCACATGGTTCAATCACACGGTTCAAAGGTCATATTTGACCATATACAATTGTTAACAATTATCCAAATATTTTTTCTTTATCTCCATCAGAACAATTTACCATTTATGTATTAGCCATATAATCTGTATGAGCCAACATTCTATAATCAATGAGTCCAAATATAAATGGTTACTACATATACATATTATGACAACTTACACATCAGTGCAAAGTTCTCATGCAGAATCTCCTTCTTAATATTTATATCTTTGGGGCGATTTCGATTATTCCTTTATATAATCTCTCAAACTTACAATGCAATGTGTATTTTTAGAATTAAACTTAACCAGATATGGAAAGCATATCCGGTATGAAACGTACATCCGATCTGCGTTCCAACGGAGTATTCGCCTTTTCCTGGCTAAGTAATATAAAGCCGGGAATAGATAGAAAATAGCTCTTTTCAACTCACAACTCTTAATTCTATATTTCTTCATTACCCGCCTGTGTGTATCTTATTCCCAAAAGATCTGGTCTACTTCCTATAGAGAATCACTGGGAGTGAGACCTCAAGATCGGGCCACTACCTAAGGCTGCAGGTGCCTTAAGTAGGGAGGGGTGATTGATCCATCAATCACATTAGTGGTCAGGTGTAGTTGTTAAAGGGACCTGCGCATGCCCAGTGCGACAGGATGGCGGACGGCCGCGGTTCCACACAGGTGTGAGCGGGAAAGATGGAGAACCACGTACCAGAGTGGAGGCACTCACACTCCGGTGAGTGACAGTAAGACAATTGAAGTTCCACCAAATGCAAAATGACACTGAACTATATTATCTGTATATAAGCTGTGTGGATCTTATACACTGATATTCTTTTATTTAATCTTGGTTCATTAAGTTAGACATTATTAAGTGTTTATTGTTTAGTGCAGTGGTTCCCAAACTGCATCATCACACTGTGCCCTCCTTCATCATCATACTGTTCCCCTTCATCAGTTTCCCTTGTTTTACACTGCCCCTTTCATACTCTGTTCATTTTCTTCCAGACGTTCCAGATTTTTGGCTTGGGCCGAAAGATACGTGCCCTCCCTGTCAGCGGTTTTCATACCAGGAATCCAGAACTGTCAAGCAGACTATCTAAGTCGGCACGAAGTTCTGCCGGGAGAGTGGGCTCTTCATCCAGAAGTGTTTCAGTCATTGGTAGACAGGTGGGGACTTCCGGATAGAGATCTGATGGCGTCACGCGCCAACAGGAAAGCTCCAGAGTTTTGCGCAAGAACAAGAGATCCACTTGCAGTAGCAGTGGATGTGTTGACAATGCCATGGGACTTCAGGTTAGGTTACCTGTTTCCCCCCATATCAGTGATTCCCAGGGTCCTTCGGAGAGTCAAGCAGGGAGGGCAACCAGTCATTCTGGTGGTTCCAGCTTGGCCACGAAGAGTCTGGTATCCAGAAATCCTTCTTATGGCAATAGGTCCGGGGTTCCGGTTACCGCTTCAGAAAGATCTCCTGATTCAGGGTCCATTCTTGTATCAAAATCTAACCCGGCTGAATTTAATGGCATGGCTCTTGAAGCCAGTCTGTGAAAATCTAGAGGGTTCTCTCTGAGGGTAGTGGATACTCTCCTCAGAGCTAGAAAACCAGTCTCGGCTCAGATTTATCACCGAATATGACATACGTATATAAAGTGGTGTAAGAAGAAGGATTACACTTCAAAATCCTTCCATCTTACCAGATTTCTTACTTTTCTACAAGATGATTTGGATGGAGGTTTTCGTTTGGGAACTTTAAAAGTTCAGGTATCGGCTCTGTCAGTGTATTTCCACAGACGTTTGGCTGAGATTGCGGATGTTAAGACTTTTTTACAGGGGGTGCTTCACATTCAGCCCCCCTATGTTCATCCAACGGCTCCTTGGGATCTTAATTTGGGCCTTAATATGCCGCTGGAGCCCCCGTTCGAACCGTTACATTCAGTAGAGTTACGATTTCTAACTTGGAAAGTGGTTTTTCTTCTGGCTATTGCCTTAGCTCGCAGGGCCTCGGAGCTGGGGGCTTTATCCTGTCGTGAACCTTATCTGGTCTTTCATGATGATGCAGTTTTGAGAACAGTTCCATCTTTTCTGCCTAAGGTGGTGTCTGGTTTCCATGTAAATCAGGACATAGTAGTTCCGGTATTCAAAGAGGATTCTCAGGCATCCGGAACATGAAACATGAGAGTTTTGGATGTGGTTAGGGCTTTACGAATTTACGTTAAAAGAACGGCAAAGATTCGTAAGACTGATACATTATTTGGTTTATTTGATTGTTCTAGACGTGGATGGTCAGCGTCTAAGCAATCTATTGCTAGGTGGATTACCCTGGCCATTAAGCAAGCTTATGTCAGTACTAGCCGCCCTGTGCCAGAGCGTATTGTTGCCCATTCTACCTCTTCGGTTGGGGCATCTTGGGCTGCGCGGAATGCTATATGGCATAAATGGTTCACCATTGATGCCATATAGCATTCTTCACATCAACCTATCAGTATTTTAGACATTATTTTAATCATTTAGTGGGACCTAGGTAATTGAGCGCAGTACATTTGTTCATTTTTTTGCATGGCATACAGGAAGGGATTCCTGAGTAGTGCTGCTCTTGCCAAGATTGGAGTTCAGCGCAGATCCTTCTCTTTTCTATTATGTAGCTTGTGATGGATACAAACAATTATTCACTTATGATTCATGAATTTTTATAAAGTTAGAAAGTCAATTCTTTACAGTTCATTAGGTTGGATATGAATGCAAGTTTTTCCATTTCCCTCTTGGTCCTGTTAGGACTCTGCCATTATGTTGTAATTGGTCTGCAGTACCTCTGTACTGCCAGAGGTGCTGCTGTTGTACTCGGACCACTCTCCTAACCTTCAAGAGTTAATCACATTAACTCCTGGATGCTAATAACCTGTGGCTGGCCTTCAAGAGATTGCCTTTCCCTGTAGCCTGTGCAGTTCATCAATTGTCTTTGCTGCTGCAGCTGGTTGTCTTTGAAACCCTGAGGGTTATCCTGACCTTCTTGGTGTTGATTCCTGCCTGCTCTGCCGTTTTTTGCCCCACTGCTGTTGACCCTGGCTCCTGGCTTTGATTTGACTTTCCTCTTGCCTAATCTCTGGTACTTTTGTGGACCAACCGGCTTCTGACCCTTTGGCTTGCCTGACCCTCCTTTGCTTATATCTCTTGGGCATCAATCTCTGCCTTCTGGCTATCTTTAATTCTGATATCTGTCTCCGTTATCTGGTGCCTCGTGACGACAGGCTGTCTGGAATCCTGATGCCGCTCTCCATTATCTAGTGCCTTGTGTCTCCTCGCAATTGGGTAACTCTGTCTCCTTGACCCTGAATCTAAACTTGATAGTGTCATCAGAGATATACCTGGTAAACCTGTTTACCCTGAGATCCAGTTTACCCTTTATATCTTGGAACCTGCTGCTTCTATGGACTAGTCTTGCCATTCACTGTATCTGTACCTGTTTGTGTTATCGGAGTATACCTGCTATTTCTGCCATTGAAACCTGCAATTCCTATGAACGGAGTTGCTGTCTACTATTGTCTGACTGATTGGCTTCCTGTGTATCTCTGCCTTAAATAAAACACTATTGCCTCTCCCTGAGTTCGTACTAGGAATCGTAAGAGATCCAAATTCCTGTTTCCCTTTTTAGATTCAGAATTTATTCTCGCATGACATTTAAACATTAAAAATGATATAGTGTAGTATGTGATCACCGTGTGACCATGTCAATTTCCGTATTTAAAATGAGAATTTCCAAGTGTGTTTTATTCCTCAGAACACTTACAATGTGCGGTACACACTCTGCGTCCTTTGTTCATGCACTTACTAAACATAAGTCTTAAACAGGCATAGATGATATTCCATTTATTACTCAATACAATTCCCAATTCAAGACGAAATGGAGAGAATAATCCGTCTACATTGGTTGTTATTAACTCTGTATAACTTCACTTGTACCAACATTTGTATGTAGAAAAGCATCCAGTCTAAGAAACCATTTAGTAAAATGCAGTCTATCCAAATCTACATTAGGGGAACTAGTTATGTGTAAATCCTGTGAATATAATAATATCTATGAGATTAGGTCATCCACGACAGGTAACACTTATAAAATGATTGAATTCATCACATGTAACTCGGAGAACTGTGTATATTTGGTGCACATGCAAATAACAATATATAGAGAGAACCTCCAGATAATGAAAAGAAAGGTGGGGTGAACCAGAGCTGGATTTAGACCTCAGGGGCCCTAGGGAAGATATTGGTTTGCCCCAACCCCCCCCCCCCCCCCCCCCCACATCACGCTTCTCCTCCTGCATCACACTGCGGCCCCTCATTACTGTCCCTCTCATCACACTGTGTCCTCCTTTATCATTACACTGCATCACACTGCGGCCCCTCATTACTGTCCCTCTCATCACACTGTGTCCTCCTTTATCATTACACTGCATCACACTGCGGCCCCTCATTACTGTCCCACTCATCACACTGTGCCCTCCTTTATCATTACACTGCATTACACTGTGCCCTCCTTTATCATTACACTACATCACACTGCGGCCCCTCATTACTGTCCCTCTCATCACACTGTGCTCTCCTTTATCATTACACTGCATCACACTGTGGTCCCTCATTACTGTCCCTCTCCTCACACTGTGCCCTCCTTTATCATTACACTGCATTACACTGTGCCCTCCTTTATCATTACACTGCATCACACTGCGGCCCCTCATTACTGTCCCTCTCATCACACTGTGCTCTCCTTTATCATTACACTACATCACACTGCGGCCCCTCATTACTGTCCCTCTCATCACACTGTGCTCTCCTTTATCATTACACTGCATCACACTGTGGTCCCTCATTACTGTCCCTCTCCTCACACTGTGCCCTCCTTTATCATTACACTGCATTACACTGTGCCCTCCTTTATCATTACACTACATCACACTGCGGCCCCTCATTACTGTCCCTCTCATCACACTGTGCTCTCCTTTATCATTACACTGCATCACACTGTGGTCCCTCATTACTGTCCCTCTCATCACACTGTGCCCTCCTTTATCATTACACTGCATTACACTGTGCCCTCCTTTATCATTACACTGCATCACACTGCGGCCCCTCATTACTGTCCCACTCATCACACTGTGCCCTCCTTATCATTACACTGCATCCCCTCATTATTGTCCCTCTCATCACACTGTGCCCTCCTTTATCATTACTCTGTATCATCACACTGCGGCCCCTCATTACTGTCCCTCTCATCACACTGTGTCCTCCTTTATCATTACTCTGTATCATCACACTGCGGCCCCTCATTACTGTCCCTCTCCTCACACTGGGCTCTCCTTTATCATTACACTGCATCACACTGCGGCCCCTCATTACTGTCCCTCTCCTCACACTGGGCTCTCCTTTATCATTACACTACATCACACTGCGGCCCCTCATTACTGTCCCTCTCATTACACTGTGCTCTCCTTTATCATTACACTGCATCACACTGCGGCCCCTCATTACTGTCCCTCTCATCACACTGTGCCTTCCTTTATCATTACACTGTAACATCACACTGCGGCCCCTCATTACTGTCCCTCTCATTACACTGTGTCCTCCTTTATCATTACACTGCGGCCCCTCATTACTGTCCCTCTCCTCACACTGTGCTCTCCTTTATCATTACACTGCATCACACTGCGGCCCCTCATTACTGTCCCTCTCATCACACTGTGCCCTCCTTTATCATTACACTGCATCACACTGTGGCTCCTCATTACTGTCTCTCTCATTACACTGTGCCCTCCTTTATCATTACACT
The DNA here is from genome assembly GCF_038048845.1 of Mixophyes fleayi. Lineage (NCBI taxonomy): Eukaryota > Metazoa > Chordata > Amphibia > Anura > Limnodynastidae > Mixophyes > Mixophyes fleayi. The sequence goes on along the minus strand of NC_134407.1, from coordinate 213,710,113 downwards.
GCGGCCCCTCATTACTGTCCCTCTCCTCACACTGTGCTCTCCTTTATCATTACACTGCATCACACTGCGGCCCCTCATTACTGTCCCTCTCATCACACTGTGCCCTCCTTTATCATTACACTGCATCACACTGTGGCCCCTCATTACTGTCTCTCTCATTACACTGTGCCCTCCTTTATCATTACACTGCGGCCCCTCATTACTGTCCCTCTCATCACACTGTGCCCTCCTTATCATTACACTGCATCACACTGTGCCCTCCTTATCATTACACTACATCACACTGTGGCCCCTCCTTACTGTCCCTCTCATCACACTGTGCCCTCCTTATCATTACACTGCATCACACTGCGGCCCCTCATTACTGTCCCTCTCATCACACTGTGCCCTCCTTATCATTACACTGCATCACACTGAGGTCCCAGCAGTTAAAAGAATAATGACCATGGACCCCATATTTTGTCAAAGGATCTAGCAGAATTTTGAAGTATACTAATAATATGCTCCATACGATGAATATTAAGCTCAGTGGTTGAAGTATAAATTTAGAAGTGACGGTATAAAAAATGTAATGGGAATGTAAACAAGTGAATGGAATTGTATTATTTTACAATGAAGGCAGTAGGAGAAGTAGCGGTATGGCCTACTACCATATACACCCCACTTCCACCACTGCTTACCTTTCAATTCACACAAATTGTACTTTATCTTTAACTTAACTTAGGTATTAATCATAATTAAACATGTAAAGAAACTGCAGTTCATGGTTAGCAAGCCCAGTAATGAAAAACCAGCAGTCTCCTATCACTACCCCGTCACAGACCGTCCGCCACTACAGTTACTGACTGCAGCCATCTACCTACAGAAACATGAAAAAGTGCTGAAATGTAATAATCATGTTAATATGTCCGTCTTCTGCATGAATCCCATAGTGCAACATTTAAACAAGTCAGACCTCCTCGTAATATAAATCCCACCAGATTCAGGATAGTTGGCAGACTGCCCTGCTCTCTCCTATCTGTTCTCATCACTTTCACGGCTTGTGTCTGCTGTGTCTTTAGATCAGCTGCTGCTTGTCTGGATCCTGGAGACTCTATTTGGAGAAAAAAAATGGGTAGATGAAATTTATTAAACTCCAACCAGCCCCAGTGTTAAATCAATATAGCACCCACATTTTATAAGTAGGCCTCCCTTCAACCAAAACATTACATTAATAGTGTTACCATTTAAAAAATAAACCTATTTCCCTCCCACAAACAGCCCCTCACGCACACATAATATAAATACACAGTGGCCCCTCACACACACACACAGTGGCCCCTCACACACATAATACACACACACAGTGGCCCCACACACACACACACAGTGGCCCCACACACACACATAATACACACACACAGTGGCCCCTCACGCACACATAATATAAATACACAGTGGCCCCTCACACACACACAGTGGCCCCTCACACACACACATAATACACACACACAGTGGCCCCACACACACAGTGGCCCCACACACATATAATACACACACACAGTGGCCCCTCACACACACACATAATACACACACAGTGGCCCCTCACACACACACATAATGCACAAACAGTGGCACCTCACACATACACATAATACACACACAGTGGCCCCTCACACACACACACAGTGGCCACACACACAATATAGCAATATACTACCCCCCCCCAACTTACCTTTTTCCATCCACAAGCTGTGCACTCTTCCCTCTCTTCACACATGGGATGGCAACTGTCATGTGGTGCATGCCCCATGTGACAAAGAGCAGGCCACACAGAGGAGGGAGGAGACCAGCCACCACACCAGCCCCTCCCCCGTCTCGGAGGGGGGGGGGGTGGTGGATGTGGGCTTCGGGTGCGCGAGACGGGGGAGGGGCTGCAATTTTATTTATTTTTTCTCATGTCCCTCCCATCTGGGCCCCCTGAGAGCCGCTAGGCCCTAGGCAGCTGCCTAGGTTGCCTAGCGGTAAATCCGGCCCTGGGGTGAGCACATAAAAAATCTTAAAGGATACAATCTCCACTCACTCTATGCTCAGCTGAGTAGGAAATTATCCCATTAGTTATGCCTGGTAGGGAGTCCAAAAAGTAAAAACAATTAATTGCATGGTGACTGACCTGAGCCCAAAAATGAAGCTTTGTCTGTACCCCCACTGAGGCCATTAGGCATCATAGAATATAATTCCTAAATATAATTCTCTTCAAGAGAGCCAAATGTATTTCATCCCCTCCCCATATTTTTCATGATATATATAGATAGGTGCAGGCATAATGCTGAATGCTTATATCTAGAATCTGCTAGCTAAGATGTAATAAGTAGGTGTGGTTATGGGAAAACCTTCCAAAATGTATTTATATAGTTATATATCTAGAGAGAGAGAGAGAGAGAGATATTAAAGATAGAGATATGAAAAATATATATAATATATATATATATATATATATATATATATATATGTATGTATATATGTGTGTGTGTGTGTGTGTATATATGTGTGTGTTTGTGTGTGTGTATATATGTATGTTTGTGTGTGTATATATATATATATATATATATATAAATATATTGACAAAGCAAGATACCACGTAGGGGCGCTTCAACAGATTATCAGTGGATAATGGAGAGCAAAAATATCACAAGTCCAAATGATAAAGAGTCTTTTGTTAAAAGGTCTTTTTATAAAAAAACACACACTTCCCATTTGCAGGCGGCTGCTAGTCCTCCAAAAACCAAGCGGTGTGGTGTGGAGATAATATAGAAATAGAGGATAAAAGAAGACAAGGGCGCACAATAGTGTAGTATTGTAATATAAATTAGGACCAAGGGAGGTCCAGAGTAAAATAAAACCTTATCACCAGAGAGATGGACCAAAGGTCTATGTGCAGTAAAAAGATCCAATTAACACACCAGACACTCTTGTGTGTGGATATGCGTACCAGAATGAAGATCTTTAAGGCTTATCAAGTTGGATATCCCAAAAGAAAACAGGTCACACACTTCCCATAATCCCGCATATAGTGGGTGCCTCAGGAATGGAGCAAAGATGGAAACCACAGCTGTAATGTCTCAATAATACAATTTACATGTGAGTAGCTATTGTGCATTTAATAAAGTAGCAGATAACCAGCTTATCTGTACAGCAATCATGGATCAGATAGATGGCACAAAGTGATCCAGGATACACATGAATAGTAGTAATAACCTCTCAACGCGTTTCGTGGTACCAACACCAGACTTCATCAGGAGAATGTAGAATAAGAGATGCCATAACCGCATCCCTTAATATAGTGGACTGCGCCATTTTGCGTGTGTGTACTCGAAACCGGAAGTGTGCGTTGCGCCATTTTGCATGTGCGCAATAAACCGGGAAATTGTCACATTGTATTTGCGCGTCATCGGAGATCTAACGACCACTTTGCGCATGTGCCAAAAAGTAGAATGGCATTATATTATATATCAAACTGCACATGTGCACAATCAGAAAACAGCCGATACCACTATGCCAGTTTATAGCACTTAATGATTAACATGCAAAAAAAAGGGTCTGGTAAAACCATAATGAAGCGCTCTATCAAGACATATATATTACATCTGCTTGTTATGAAGAGAGATAATAAACATATACTTAACATACATAGTAAAGTGCAATATGCTAATGCAAAATATGCGCAGATTAAATAATAATAAAAGAATATATAAAAAATAAAAAATATATGAATAAAGAGACCCATTAAAAACGATACTCAGATGACAGACTAAAATAAGTTATAAAAAATGGGCTACTTCAAAACCTTCATTAAGCCCAGAACATTCATAATCCGTGTCTTTATGTATAGAAACACCCCAATTGATTTTATCATTCTCTTTCATTTTGTTTGTAACATACAGACAAAGTGAATGATAATGATAAAATCAATAAAATCAACTGGACGTCGACATAATTGCGTCTCGGTTGAACCACAAGGTCCAGGTTTTCTGCTCCAGGGCAATAGATCCTTTGCCTGTCTCAATAGATGCCATGTCGATCCCTTTGCAGTTCAGTCTAGTTTACCTGTTATTCTGTGGCAGTGGAATGGCATTGGAGGGCATGGTACAGAGATGTTCTCTCCATGGCAGGGGGTCGGTCCCGGCATCTGCTGCTCCGGCCAGACCTGTTAAGTCAAAGACCGTTTTATTATCTTTGTTTAGAACATTCAACGTTAACGTAGGGCTTAGTCCACGAGGTCGGTGAGTGCTTCCTAGGCGGAATGGCATGGTGCCTCGACTGGGCAGCCACTTGGTTCTCCATTCACACTTTTACTCGGTTTTACAGGTTTCAAGTGTTTGCGTCAGGGGATGCCAGTTTTGGGAGAAAGGTGCTCTTTGTGATGTTTCTTCTGAGCTTGCCCAGTCGTGATGGCAGCTTTGAGATGTCGCCAATGTACCTGGTGTCCACCAATAGGATGTACAAGAAAATACGATTTTTATATATATATATATATATATATATATATATATATATATATATATATATTAGATACATAACAATGTAAGTGGTGAAACCTCAAGCGCTTAGGTGTTCTTAATAAGTGACAAATCAAATAAAAAAGTATATATTAATACTTATATTTTGTGGATTTCAGACTTTTCTTGAAATGAAGTCCTTCCCCCATTTGAATATTCATGTGAATGAAACAAATAACAAATACATAGCGTAATACTGTATAATTAAAGTGTGAACAAAATATTGTATTATATTCTTGAGAATCCTTATCCTTTGAATCCCTTCTAAATATTACATTCAAACTTCAATATTAAACCGGTGTCTCTAATAACAATATACATTTCCTAAATGTGTCTTTTTCCACAGTATGAAGCTTTTTTCAGGATTTCTCATCCCTTTTGTGCGTATACTCGCAAGATAAATGTGATTTAGTGAGCGTTGTATGTATAACTTTCTAATCTCTTTGGTGATAGATGATACTTCTCCAGTCTTGACATAAGATATCAAAAATATTCCAATATAAAATCTTTTAATTTTGCATATTTGTTTGCAAATAAAATTTAAAGTAAATATAAAATATAAAACATAGAACATATAAAAATACAAAAATTAACTTCTGCTATTCGGGGATTGTATATAATATCGGAAGTGATGTTCCGCTATTTGGAGATTTTAAGTCTGACAAGTAGACCGGATCTTTTGGGAATAAGATACACACATGTAATGAAGAATGAAGAAATATAGAATTAAGAGTTGTGAGTTGAAAAGAGCTATTTTCTATCTATTCCCGGCTTTATATTACTTAGCCAGGAAAAGGCGAATACTCCGTTGGAACATACACGGGATGTACGTTTCATACCGGATATGCTTTCCAGATCGGGTTAAGTTTAATTCTAAAAATACACATTGCATTGTAAATTTGAGAGATTATATAAAGGAATAATCGAAATCGCCCCAAAGATATAAATATTAAGAAGGAGATTCTGGATGAGAACTTTGCACTGATGTGTAAGTTGTCATAATATGTATATGGTAGTAACCATTTATATTTGGACTAATTGATTATAGAATGTTGGCTCATACAGATTATATGGCTAATACATAAATGGTAAATTGTTCTGATGGAGATAAAGAAGAAATATTTGGATAATTGTTAACAATGGTATATGGTCAAATATGACCTTTGAACCGTGTGATTGAACCATGTGATTGAAGGGTCAGATGGTATATAAGGGAGGAAATTGAGACATAGGCCATATACTTGAGAAAGACCAGAAGGTTGAAACGCGTTGGTTAATAAGGCCTAAAGAACTGAAGGGGCGATATAAGGATCATCTACCAGGATTCTATATTTAGAGGAAGAAGTGATGCAAAGATCCTGCGATTTGCAAAAACTTGTACCTTGCGCAACACCTAAGAATATCTGGTAGGAATCCATCTGATCCATAGAACCCAAGAAGTTTTGTATTTTTATATGTTATATTTAATTAAATTTTATTTGCAAACAAATATGCAAAATTAAAAGATTTTATATTGGGATATCTTTGATATCTTATGTCAAGACTAGAGAAGTATTATCTATTACCAAAGAGGTTAGAAAGTTATACATACAACGCTCACTAAATCACATTTATCTTGTGAGTATATGCACAAAAGGGATGAGAATCCTGAAAAAAGCTTCATACTGTGGAAAAAGACACATTTAGGAAATGTATATTGTTATTAGAGACACCGGTTTAATATTGAATTTTGAATGTAATATTTAGAAGGGATTCAACGGATAAGGATTCTCAAGAATATAATACAATATTTTTTTCACACTTTAATTATACAGTATTATGCTATGTATTTGTTATTTGTTTCATTCACATGAATGTTCAAATGAGGAAGGACTTAATTTCAAGAAAAGTCTGAACTCCTCAAAATATAAGTATTAATATATACTTTTTTATTTGATTTGTCACTTATTATATGTAAGAAAACCTAAGCGTTTGAGGTTTCACCACTTACGTTGTTATGTATTGAATTTATTAAGGAAGTGTATATCCTTGGTTTAATAGTAAAGCTGCAAATAGGAGTAGCGCAGATATACAATCAGTAGTTCTGCAGTCTTGAATATCATATATATATATATATATATGATAGATATTTTCATTATACAATCCGTTTCTCTTAGTCCATTTGGGGACTTCGGGTGCCCACCCTTAATGGTCTAGTTTTCCTGTTGTATGACATGTTGTGTATTTTGTTCAAGAAGTTGTTGTTCTCCTCTTTCTCGGTTGCTTCGCTCTTTATATGTCTCCTTTTCCATGGGGCTTAGCTAAACATAAACTGAAGCCTAAACAGAAAGAGGGGGGGGGGGTTGAGCTAGGGCTCGGTATCAATGTTCCTAAACTGCCCAATACCTATTCCCACTACACTATCCCCCAAAGTACCTGGTGTCACCCAGTGGACTAAGGGAAATGTATAAAAGTCCTCTTATATCCCTGGAGGTGAGGCAGTGGGAATTTCTACAAATAACTAGCCCGCCTAACTACTACTATCCCCAGAGATTCCTAGGGGCAAATAATTAAAGACGTACAGATCCTTTTTTTTTTCTCTTTTTAAAACTTACAGCACAGGTCTCTCCTAATAAAAGTAAAACTGTGTGAAATATATATCATTGTTTATGAGAGTAAAGATAAAATAGTGATTAACTGAATTGTGTCAATGTTATGACTGTTGGCAGATTGGTGTATACATTTTGACTGTCAATTATTTTAACTGTCAACATTTCATACTCATCTCCACCAGGGAATGTGTCCGGATGATGACTGTATTGTTATGTGTGCCAGGTTCCTATAACGTGTGAGATGTCACTGTCTTTCTACTTGCAGGAATGGGAGTATTTAGAAGGACACAAGGCTCTGTACAAGGACGTGATGATTGAGAATCACCGGCCCCTCACATCACTGGGTAAGGGAACATTTAGCTACCAAACATTTGGTCCCATTGAGAATTCGTAGAGATAAATTTGTCAGAGTGTTTGTCCAGGTGCTCAGCGATAAACACAAAAGGAAAACCAGGGGGTAAATGCATCAAAATGAGATTCTAACAAAAGCCCACTAATTGCAGTGGCATCAGAGCTTAAGGGTGACCCTCTCCTATTATCTGAAGACCCTGGGATTCCTTTTGATACTATCATGAGTAGTGGTAATGAAACACTATAATGTCTTTAGTATAAGAGCGGTAGAGGGGAGGACGAGGTGATGATGGGGGACTTGCTGACGAGTAATTCTGTAGAGTTTGGAAGATTCCTGGATGCTGTGGTGTGGGGGCCATGGCTTTGTTTTTGGTTAAAGCTGGAAGTCACAATCCCCTAGAATAATAATACATAAGGAATAGACAATGGGATTTATACTCCTTTTTCTTTTTTCACAAAATTAATGGTAATGGTTAATTAACATTTTATAAAGCTAACTACCATTAATTTTTCCTAACAGAACTGCATGAAGATCCAACTGTTCTTATTAAGGAGGAACCTGTATCATGTGAAGAAGGAAATTTTCCACACACTGACATTTATACACCCCCAGGTCCTACACAAAATACATCTACTTTTATTGAGGTGGAAATGGAATCTTCTTTCACTGGAGAACAAAGCTCTGTTAGTTACCAGAGGAAAAATGTGAATGATCTCACTGTAGACAAATCTTGGTCTTGTTCTGAATGTGGGAAGTGTTTTACTAGGAAAATAAACCTTCTTGTACATCAGAGGATTCACACAGGAGAGAAACAATATTCTTCCTCTGAATGTGGGAAATCATTTACTAGTAAATCACATTGCAATACACATCAGAAAATTCACTCAGGAGAAAAATCATATTCTTGCTCTGAATGTGGAAAATGCTTTACAACGAATGGGAAGCTTCTTAGCCATCAGAGATGTCACACAGTAAGTAAAAATCCTTTACCACACTCTTGCTCTGAGTGTGGTAAATGCTTTTCCTTCAAATCATATCTTGTTGAACATCAGAAAATTCATACAGGAGAGAAACCTTTTTCTTGCTCTGAATGTGGGAAATGTTTTTATCGGGAATCAACCTTTGTTGAACATCAGAAAATTCACACAGGTGAAAAACCATATTCTTGCTCTGAGTGTGGGAAAGCTTTTAATAAGAAGTATAACCTTTATGCGCATCAGAGACTTCACACAGGAGAGAAACCTTTTTCTTGCTCTGAATGTGGGAAATGTTTTAATAAGGAAACAAACCTTGTTAAACATCATAAAATTCACACAGGCGAAAAATCATATTCTTGCTCTGAATGTGGAAAATGCTTTACTACTAATTGGAAGCTTCTTAGCCATCAGGGATGTCACACAGTAAGTAAAAAACCTTTATCACACTCTTGCTCAGAGTGTGGTAAATATTTTTCCTGTAAATCTTATCTTGCTGAACATCAGAGAATTCATACAGGAGAGAAACCTTATTCTTGCTCAGAGTGTGGTAAATGTTTTTCCTGCAAATCTTATCTTGTTGAACATCAGAGAATTCATACAGGAGAGAAACCATATTGTTGCTCAGTGTGTGGTAAATGTTTTACCTTTAAATCAAGTCTTTTTGCACATCAGACAATTCATACAGGAGAGAAACTATATTGTTGTTCAGTGTGTGGTAAATGTTTTTCTTTTAAAGCAAATCTTGTTGCACATCAGAGAATTCATACAGGAGAGAAACCACATTCTTGCTCAGAGTGTGGTAAATCTTTTTTCTATAAATCAAAGCTTGTTGCACATCAGAGAATTCATACAGGATTGAAACCATATTCTTGCTCTGAATGTGGGAAATGTTTTAATCGGGAATCACACCTTGTTAATCATCATATACTTCACACAGGAGAAAAAACATATTCTTGCTATGAGTGTAGTAAATGTTTTTCCTCTACATCAAATCTTGTTGTACATCAGAGAATTCATACAGGAGAGAAACCATATTCTTGCTCTGAATGTGGGAAATCATTTAATAGTAAATCAGCTTCCAATAGACATCAGAGAATTCACACAGGAGAGAAACCTTATTCTTGCTATGAGTGTAGTAAATGTTTTTCCTCTAAATCAAATCTTGTTGTACATCAGAGAATTCATACAGGAGAGAAACCATATTCTTGCTCTGAATGTGGGAAATCATTTAATAGTAAATCAGCTTCCAATAAACATCAGAGAATTCATACAGGAGAGAAACCATATTCTTGCTCAGTGTGTAGTAAATGTTTTTCCTCTAAACCATATCTTGTTGTACATCAGAGAATTCATACAGGAGAGAAACCATATTCTTGCTCAGTGTGTAGTAAATGTTTTTCCTCTAAATCAAAGCTTGTTGCACATCAGAAAATTCACACAGGAGTTAAACCATATTCTTGCTCTGAATGTGGGAAAAGTTTTACAAATAAAGCATCCTTAATGAAACATCAGAGAAATCACAAGTGAAAGGCCATTAATTTGCTAAGAGTGTGGAAAAAGTTTTAACCAGAAATTAAACTTTTTCTACATTAGAAAATTCACACATGAGTATACCAATATTTGTGTTCTGAGTTGGGGAAATGTTTATGCAGAAAATCAATCTTTGTTGTGCATCACAATGTGGGAGATGGTTCACTAGTAAAGCACTTTCCTTTGCATCAGAGAAGTCACACATGAGAGAAACGGTAGTCTTTCTCTGATACGGGAATGTTTTGTGAGTTAAATCTGTCCCGACAGCTATAGTTCCATTTATGTTGTGGCTTTTCAAAAATCATAAACCTTAAATTACAGTTGCTTTAAGATTGGGTTGCCAAAATTTATGCAGAGATATGTACAGGTTCCTGTACCCTGACAGATCTTGAGATGTTTAACATTACAATTACATTTGTTCTGCAGCTTAGTATAAGTTATTCTTCTCGTTCATCAACCATTTCTCTTCCCTGCCATTGGGGGACACTGCGAGACATTGGGGGTGTAGTAGTGGACTCAGAAGTTCTTGTCACTTTAACTGTTAAACCTTTGGACTCCTCCCCTGCTATGCCCCTCCTCTCCAGAGAGATCCTCAGTTTTTAGTAAGTGACTTAGAGTTCGGTCACTGGAGTATAGGCTCTTGCCTATACTCAGTTTAGCATATAGATTTCATGTTTTTATATTTCCTATCCTTTATAGGTGCAGCGCGGGATCCTAGGCAAGACCCAGCAGAGTGAGTAGGACTTGGCTCTGCTCACTCTGGAGCCCAGCGCAGGTAAGTGAAGCCTAGCGCTCATTTTACTAGCACATCTGCCAGCATTTGTTAAGGGGCCATTAGTTTATTAGGAGAGTGACAGCGTGACTGTGCAGCATCGACGGGGGAGTGAAGCTGCATCAGCCTCTCCTCCCCTTGCAGCGATCCCTTTGCCGGCAGGTCTCCGCTCTCCCTAGGCAACGAGCAGTTTGGAGGGACAGAAGCAGCACTCACACTCGGTGAGGTGAGCGGCTGCTCTATAGGAAAAGCGCGGCGCTGGGCAGGTTCAAATAAGCACACTGACAGTCACTCCTGGCGGCCATTGGAGGATGGCGCCAGTGAGTGTTCAGGAGACAGAGAGAGAGACAGCGCAAGAAGGGGAGGAGTGACAGCGGCTTCCTGTCTTGGTTCTTCCGGGGCGGGCAACGGAAAATAGCCACTGCTGGAAACGTGCAGCTCTGCCTGGAAATTAGTGAAACTAAGCCTTTGCTCTGCCTCTCCTCCCTGGAAGACTCTTAGATGCCCTAATCGCTACAGGCTTGTATCGTTAGTGAGCATTTAGGGGAGTGTATATATTTGTGTTTGTATGGTCTTGTGAGTTATTTCATGTTAAGGGAATTTTCACAGACAGTACTATATTGCACTTGTGGTATTTTTGTTTTTGGAGTGGTGCTCTTTCAGAGACTTCCTAACACAGGACTCTTCTATTTTGTCGCCTTAATTTGTCTGCATTTCTTTTAATAATTATTTTAAGAAACAGAACAATGGCGGAGAAGGGGACAGCTAAAGGCAAGGGTACTTCTGTGCCTGCTGCAATGTATTATACCTGTTCAAAATGTAACACAAAACTTTCTGTTGGCCACACAGACCGAAACGCCCTTTGCGCAGCTTGTACTGTGGACGCTCAGAGGCGAGACAACTCGGCCCAGGAGGGAACCCCTGCAATGGTAGAACCGCCTTGGATGAGGTCTTTTTCTTCAGCTATGGAGAAAATGACGTCCGTGATGCTGCGGGCAATAGAAGTACGTGACAACACTACCCCACTTACACTTGCAGGCAGCCAGTCTGACGAGAATGCTTCCACACCACAGGCAGGGTCTACCCACGGGGAAGATAGGCTAGTATCTATTTCCCAGAGGGGTAAGAGGGCCATTACTGATGCTGGTCTGGAAATAGATCAGCTTTCTAATCGCTCCTCAGCCGAAGAAGGTGAGGTAGATATCGACCCAGAAGGGGAGGCTATCTATGATTCTGACTCTGGGTCCACGAGCGTGGACAGTCTTATTTTGGGAATCAGACATGCCTTAGGGTTAGCTGATCCGGAGCCCGCAGCACCTGAGGTTATATCCTTATTTAAAAGACCTAAGGCACAGTTAGCAATTTTCTCCAGAAATGTTGGAGATTATTTCTGAAGCTTGGCACAAGCCAAATAAGCAGTTTATGATGCCGGGAAAGTTTAAGTCCCTTTATCCTCTGCCTCCTGAGGACACAGTAAAATGGGAGACTTTGCCTAGGGTGGATACACCGGAAGCCCGGTTAGCTTCATCTTCAGCTATCCTTGTCCAAGAGCGCATAACCCTTAAGGATTACACTGATAAGAAGTGTGATCTGGCTCTTCGCTCAGCTTATACCGCTGTGGGAAGTTTGTTTAGGCCTAATATGGCTGTAGTGTGGGACAACAAGGCTGTGCAGTTATGGATGGAGGCTTTGATTAAGGGCCTTAGAGATAACACTTCGCGTTCTGAGCTAGTAGATCTAGCAGAACATGTACTAGAAACTTCGGAGTACGTAGCGAACGCTGCCATGGATGCAGTTTCGGTAAATGCCAAGGCCTCGGCTCTTATTGTAGCAGCTCGTCGTAACCTATGGTTACGGACGTGGTCTGTGGACGCAGACGCTAAGAGAGCTTTAGAGAATTTACCCTTTGATGGACTAACTCTATTCGGGGCGGAGCTCGAAAGGGTTATTCAGGAGACCACGGGAGGTAAGAGTACGGCTCTACCCACGGTTTCAAACAGGCCCCGTCAGGGTAGATTTTGTTCCTTTCTGAGTTTTTCCCGAGGGGGAGGTGCCTTTAATAGAGGGTATTCCTCAGCGTCTAGATCATCGGCTATTAGAAGCAGAGGAGGTAGAGGTTTAGCAAGGAGAGGTTCTGCTCGTCCAGCAGACAAGCCCTCCGCGTGACATAGTTCTTCAGGGGGAGCATCAGGTGGGGGCACGTCTTCTTCAATTCAGGGATCAGTGGTGGAAATCCACGACGGATCTCTGGGTTCGAGGAGTTGTGTCCCGGGGCTACGTCATAGATCTAGCCCACTCCCCTCCTCACAGGTTCTTCGTCACTCCTCTCCCCTCTTGCCCCCTCAGACGTTTAGCACTTCAGGAAGCCATGCAAAAGCTCCTTTATGCTCAAGTAATAGTTCAGGTCCCTCTTCTAGAAAGGGGGCAAGGTTTTTACTCAAACCTCTTCCTGGTGCCAAAACCAGACGCATCCTTCCGGCCCATCCTGAATCTTCGGTCTCTAAACAAGCAGCTGAAGATTCAGAAATTTCGCATGGAATCCCTTCGCTCTGTAATAGCAGGGATAGAAAAAGGGGAGTTTTTGGCATCATTAGACATCAAGGATGCCTACCTACATGTCCCGATCTGGGAACGACATCAGAGTCTCCTTCGGTTCGCAGTAGGAAAGGCGCACTTTCAATTCAGGGCACTCCCCTTCGACCTGGCTACCGCTCCCAGAGTCTTTATCAAGATCATGGCAGTCATGGCCGGTCTATTGCGCCAGAAGGGCATAACAATTGTCCCTTACCTAGACGACCTTCTGTTGAAGGCACCGTCTGCGGTCCGTCGATCCCAACAGATTCAGACTGTTATGCAGTTTCTTCAGAGTCACGGTTGGGTGTTGAATTTACCCAAGTCATTGCTGGGGCCAACTCAGCAGATGCGCTTCTTAGGTCTGCTTTTCGATACTCAGTCTCTGAGAGTTTATCTTCCAGCAGAAAAAGTCTTAGCTTTGCAGACAAGGACCAGAGCCATGCTAAGGAAAAGGAGTGTTTCGGTTCTCAGTTGCATGAAGCTCCTGGGGACGATGTTCTCGGTATTCGAGGCAGTTTCTTTTGCTCAATTTCACTCCCGTCCACTTCAGGTAGAGATCCTGCGGAAGTGGTCAGGGTCTCAGAAGAATTTAGACAAACAGATTGTTTGTCTGTCCACGGCCACAAGGCTATCTCTTGTCTGGTGGACGTCCCGATCCAACTTGGAGAGAGGCCAATCCTTACAGGTATGGTCTTGGACTCTAGTCACAACAGACGCCAGTCTGTTGGGATGGGGGAGAGTAACAGGAACCCTGAGGCTTCAGGGTCTCTGGTCCCCTCAGGAATCACGTCTTCCAATAAACATTCTGGAGCTCAGAGCAGTGTCAATACTCTGATAGGAGCACAGGAATTTCTAAGAGGAAAACCTCTTCAGATTCAGTCCGACAACGCCACCACCGTTGCGTACATAAATCATCAGGGGGGCACTCGCAGCGCGGCTGCCATGCGAGAGGCCAGACGTATACTAGCGTGGGCAGAACATCAGGTCCCCAGGATTTCAGCCATTCACATTCCGGGGGTGAAGAATTGGGAAGCAGACTTCCTCAGCAGACACACCCTTCATCCCGGGGAATGGGCTCTAAACAGTCAGGTATTCTCCCTACTGGTGGAGCGTTGGGGCCGTCCGGAGATAGACCTGATGGCGTCCAGTCTGAACCATCAGGTGCCGCACTACGGCGCAAGAGCTCGAGACCCAGCGGCAGAAATAGTAGACGCCATGTCGGCCCCTTGGCCGTACCGGATGGTGTACATTTTCCCGCCCATTCCAATGATTGCACGGGCGCTAAAGAAGATGAAGAGGGAGAGGGTTCCCGCTATCCTAATAGCTCCATTTTGGCCACGCAGAGCGTGGTTCTCACATCTGCTGTTATTAGCAGGAGCTCCTCCATTCCGGCTTCCCGTAGAGGCAGTTCTTCTGGTTCAGGGTCCATTCCTTTACCAAGGTTTGGATCAGCTGGCTTTGACGGCCTGGCTATTGAAACCCTAATACTTAAAGCTAAGGGTTTCTCTCAAGAGGTCATAAACACCATGATTAGGGCCAGAAAGCCTGCTTCATCTTCCATTTATTATAGAGTGTGGAAGACGTATATTGTGTGGTGTGAGTCTAGGGGATTTCATTCTTCTAGATTTAAGATTTCCCGTATCCTGGATTTTCTTCAGGAAGGTATTCAGAAGGGTTTGCGGCTTAGTTCCCTCAAGGGGCAGATATCCGCCCTTTCTGTCTATTTTCAGAAAAAGATTTCTGAATATGCAGATATCATGACATTTTTGCAAGGAGTTTTGCGCATACAACCTCCTTTTTGTCATCCTGTCGAGCCCTGGGACCTCAATTTGGTTCTTTATGCTCTTTCTAAACCTCCGTTTGAGCCTTTACAGTCTGTTGACTTGAGGTATCTTACGTGGAAGACAGTATTTTTGTTGGCTATAGCTTCAGCACGAAGAGTGTCTGAGCTTGGGGCACTTCGCTGTGGCCCTCTTTTTCTTATTTTTCACGCAGACAGGGCAGTCCTTCGGACCAAGCCGTCTTTTGTTCCTAAAGTGGTTTTTAGATTCCACCTAAATCAGGAAATTGTTGTCCCTGCTTTTAAAGCAAAAAGGGACTCTTCAGAAGGGTCTATGCAGTACTTGGATGCGGTGCGAGCTCTACAGATTTATGTAGATCGTACAGCGCAGGTTAGAAAGACCAGAGATCTTTTCGTTTTATATGACGCCAATAAAAGAGGCTGGCCTGCTTCAAAGCAGTCAATTGCTCGGTGGATTACGTCCACGATTCGTGAGGCTTTTGTTTCAGCTTCTCTAACCGTTCCGCAGACTTTACGGGCACATTCTACTAGGGCAGTAGGTGCCTCCTGGGCGGCTAGGCACGGCGCGTCGGCAGAACAGTTGTGTAGAGCGGCGACTTGGTCTTCCGTGCACACATTCACTAAATTTTATAGACTTCAGGGCTTTGCATTGGCTGATGCAAGCTTTGGTTGCAGGATTATGCGTGCAGCTGGTCCAGAGCATTCCCACCCTTAAGGAAGCTTTGGTATATCCCCAATGTCTCGCAGTGTCCCCCAATGGCAGGAAAGAGAAAATAAGATTTTTACTCACCGTAAAAAATCCATTTCTCTGACTCCATTGGGGGACACTGCGCACCCTCCCTTGCTCTGTATATAGTTCTGTGTGTGGAAATTTTGATTACGGTTCTTTTATTATTAAGACCTGTCTAGGTTATGTTACCTCCTTAAGTTCACTCTTTGTTAGTCAAAACTGAGGATCTCTCTGGAGAGGAGGGGCATAGCAGGGGAGGAGTCCAAAGGGTTAACAGTTAAAGTGACAAGAACTCCTGAGCCCACTACTATACCCCCAATGTCTCGCAGTGTCCTCCAATGGAGTCAGAGAAATGGATTTTACGGTGAGTAAAAATCTTATTTTTTTGGCTGATTACAGTGTCCTGAGTGTTGGAACGTTTCTCCCCTCAAAGTCACCACTTTTTGTAAAAATATCCTCCATTCTGGGAAGCTGCTAAAGCTTTTAAAAATGTATTTGTAAATGCCATATTTTAGGTCTAGTTATCCTTCAAGTGCAGAACATTTATTTGTCATGTATTGATGAGTTGAATATAATTATGCAGTAAAACAGTAGTACAGACTGATAGTACATTAAACATAAGATATTTAGGGGAGTTGGGAGGGGGTTTATTAAAATACCTTCACTGTAGTGAAGGTACAATGGGTACTGGGACATATGAAGGAATATTTTATGGAAGGTAAGTCCACAGCCATGGCTGGAGTGGGATTGGCGTGCAGGAAAACCTGTTCAGGCAGATCCACATTATGCATAGGATGGTGTATGGGGTCCATCCCTTTATACCCCAAGTATATCCAATGTCCCCCATTTAAGGATTTAATGTATGTACAAACTTAATGCTGCTCCATTTAGTAACATTGGACTAGCCTGTCACTTGGACAATTCAACTACATCCCTTCAGTGTCAAAATCATATGCTTTGGTTGTGTCTCCCATTTTGTCCATGAATGTGAACTTATCCAAGAAAATAGTCCTCCATGAGACCTGCTACTAATTGTATGTTTAATACCATGAAAGCATCTCAGTAAATGCCATGTCAACTGTTTTGTGCTCATCTCTGTCAGCAAAATAGCCTTGTGAATCCTTAACAATTATATACCTGTATTAAACTGCTCTATATGACATAATCTGCATGGAAAACCTGACCAATGATGAAGAGAATATAAATAAACACATTTGTAATCTACTTACACATCATAATTCATGCAGGTGATAAACCCTGTTCTTATATACATGTGCAGAATGTGGGGAATGTTTTACCTGTAGTTCAGCTATTTTTAGACATCAGAGATTGCACATATTTATGCTCCTAATGAGAAATGTTCTGTGAACAATCCCAAACTATGTACACATGAGATAATCCACAGGTAGGAAATGTGTTTATTCTAGATATAGCTTAATGTCAAAGGGTTTTCTCTGTTAAAAATTGATACATTGAATAAAACATTACATTTAAGTTGATTCATCTGCTATTCCTGATCTCATTTATTTGTGAGAAAAGCAACTTGTGGCATATCAGTGTATATGTTATATGCTGTATACGGCTGGTTGTACAAAACTTCTTGCAAAGTTGTTCTCTGTCTCTGGATAGCGTGAGGGATACAACATTATATGAATCTGACGGTATAAAATATGAAGTAGGTGACATATAGGGACTGATTTAGAGTTGAAAGTAAGTGCATTTGTGCATTGTAAAGAAGCATCTTGCGGAAAAATTGATGCACTGTGCATAACTTGCGTCTGTATTTTGAGTTGTTCGCATCTTACACTTACGGCCCCTAGCACTTGAAGAGGCGGTTTAGGTGCATTAACGTGTAAGTGCAGCACAGTAAGAATGTGGAGCCACAAATGGAGCACGCCCTTTGAGTTATGTAGATCTTGAAATTAATTAGGTACAAGATGTACATTTTGCACCTACACAACCTAGATGCAAGTTTTGAAGATGGTTGACCCCTCTTGGCTCCAGACACTTCAATACAACCCAAAATACAGCCGTGGACACGTAAGTGTGCATGCATGTGTTGTGTGTCATATGCCAACAGGTCATTTTTATGTTCAGCAATAAAACAAACTAATATAGATTCTCTCTTGGAATTTGTCTATATTAACTGATGACGTTGAGCTGTGCAGGGTTATTAGCATAGAGCAAAATAGTGTCTTGGTACAAGGAAAGGAGACAAAATTGCATACCAAGCCGTGAAATGGCAGATGAAATATAGTACAGATAAATACTCTATAAGGTTATAGATCTCAGCTGTAGTGATTATTTTGCTACTTATTCTTACAACACCTGAGCTCCCTTCAGCTGTGTACCCAGGGACTAATGGAGACATCTCCCTCCCCAGATCCAAATTACAGGTCTGTGCTTTAGCCTTCTGTTCCTGCCTCCAGTACCTTAATTATTTTCACACCAAGGCAAATATTTCAATAAAGAATATATATTTTTGGAACAGTAATCATTTTAACATAATATGGGAGGGGAAAGCTATACCACACATAGATTACTCACTGAGCCAATCTCTGGGGTATCCTTGTGTACAGTTAGTTTGATCAAGAGTTAGTTTACTCCTACTACCAGCAAGGTACTGGCCCTGTTCAAGTGTCACCCCAGGTATGACAGTGACCCAGCGTCACCAGGCTCAGAGAACTTGACTATGAAGAAAGTGGATATTGGATTCTCACAGTCCTCTTTGACGATTTCTGCCAGAAATTATAACCCTGAGGTCTCCGGGTGCCACTCTTATCCCTGTTCCAATTCCCACATTAGCAGGTTCTGGGTAAAGGGGACAGGTTTCTCTCATGACCAAAAAAAAAGGAAGAAAATATACAACTAGGTCTTGAAATGTTTGGACAGTGACACAATTTTCACCACCACAGTGGATTTATAATTAAACAATGGAGATGCAATTCAAGGGCAGACTCATCTTTAATTGGAATTGCAAACATTTTTATACACAGTCCCGATTGTTCATGGACTCAAATATCATCATGAGCTCTAGTGACTCGGTGCCATTGGAAGCCATACATGTCCATGTCATGACACTGTGAAGGAAATAATAGAAGCTGAAAATAAAATAGATACCTGAAGCTAAGATAATGGTAGAAATATATATTTTTTTAATATCCATATATTTAAATGTACTGTAGACACGAACTTATATCTAATAGTGTCCCTTTAAGAAGATAAGTTTTGAAATAGTCAAACATGCGCTTTGATTCAATGCACTTCCTAAACTTAAGCTTGGTAATAGATATACACTCCTACAGAGTGAAATTTTTTAGAGTTTAGATGAAGATTTTTAACACTAAACCCAACACCAAAGTAGGATGGCCCGATGAAGAGATTAGGCCTAAGAAAATTTAAAGATCGTATCACCTCTAAAACGAAGGCTCCTAGACGGAGAGGTAACCAGGATAGATATAAGAAACGAAACGGCGGAATTACTAGAATCCTTTGATGACCGTAGGAAGTTTGGTATCTTCAATTTATCTGATTACAAACTTACGAATTTTGAAATTAAATTATTCAGTCGAGGATTATCTTTTGCTGCCACTAATCAAATGATTTTCAACTCTTCATTGATTTGAATAAATATATAAGGAGATTAACGTTAAAACGTCACTTTTTAAAAAAACAAAATGTAGTTAGACATATTGAACTCAAATCATCTAAATCAACATTTTTTCCTGTAGAATCTAAGGGTGGTAATCTTGAAGTTTATTATCAACTGGTAAAAAATGACCTTTGTGATGAGAAAAATAATATTAGATATAGGAAAAACATCTCAATACATTAGAAACAAGCTCTTGATTCTCTTATGAAGAATAAGAAGATTGTTGTTAAGCAAGCTGACAAGGGGGGGTAGTTATTTTAAATAGGACTGATTATGTTCTGGAGGCTAAAAGACTATTGAGTGACAATCTTATAAGGTCTTAGAATGAGATCCAACCATATCCTTCATCTTTGATTTAAAAATTATATTGTAAAAGGCTCTAAAAAATAGTGTTCTTAATTTAGATGAATATTTATATTTATTACAGGAATCCCCGACTATTCTGATTTTTTACTATCTTCCCAAGGTGCATAAATGTTTAAAAAAGCCCCCTGGTAGACCTATAATAGTAGAGATAGATTCCCTTATATCACGAGCCTCACAATATGTTTTCTCAAAAAATGTGTTGTAAATTTATTGAAGGATACCACTTCCTTGCTACAGCTATTGGAAGCAGTTGAATGGAAAGAAGGATATAAATTGATTACTATAGATGTACAAGCACTATATACCTTTATAAATCATGATAAAGGACTAGAAGCAGACATTTTTTGAATTAGTGATCTAGAAGATAGTCATAAATTATGTATCTGTAATCTGGTTGCCTTTATACTCTCACATAATTATTTTAAATGTTTAGATATATTTTACCTCCAAACTTGTGGGACAGCAATGGGTACCAATTTTCCACCGTCCTTTGCTAATTTGTACATGGGCAAGAGAAAAGCAGATCCCTTTTAAGAGCATATTGTTTTATATTGTATATTTATGGATGACATTTTAATTACTTGGAATGGGTCTACAGATTTTTTTAAAAAATGATATAGGAGATAATCATTACAACCTCAAATTTACTTCTAATATGGGAGAGACAAGTGTTTAATTTTTAGATTTGATCTTGGAAATAAAAGGTGAAATTGAGACAAAGGCGTTTATTAAAAATTTGGATATTAATAGTTATTTAGACTATAGTAGTAATCATTTACCAAATGTAAAAATAATATTCCCCTCTCACAATTCAGTAGGATAAAATGCAACTTGACATATTTGTAGATAGGTTCAGGGAGATGAAGTACCCTGAACCTATTTTATCTGGAGCTCTGAAAAAACTAATGAAATGGAGAGAAAAGATCTCCTGCTTTATAAGAACAAGGATAATAAGAGGAATATGATTCCATTAAAATGAATGTCCTGAGCAAACCTCCTGAAGATGATATCATTCCCACGATTATTATATCCACTGCAAACATTGCCACTCCTTCTAACACAAAAAGACGCTCAAAAAATTAATTATCTGTTCCGTAAATTTATTTGGAAAAAGAAGCGCCCCAGGATTAGCCTTATTAAACTCCAGCAACCCAGGTCTAATGGAGGCATAAATTTCCCGGACATAGTACAATATAGTCATGCAGCTCATCTGCGATACCTGAAGGATTGGTTAATGGATCAGAGCACCTTTACCAATTTAGCAGTAGAAAAACAATTTCTTTCGGACATCCATTTAAAGGCTTTTGTTCACCTACATGACCAGGAGTTGCCTCCTCATACTCTTGAAAACCCCCTTGTTGCTTTGGTTAGGAAAATTTGGCATATTCTGAGACATAAACTTCATCTTAATCCCTATAAATCTATACATTTACCGTTTATCAAAAATCCCACGTTTCAGAACGGCATGGCGGCTCGCCCTTTCACTGTGTGGTAGAGGGAGGGGCTGCAGACAGTAGGACAGTTGTTGAGCAGGACTGGGAGGAAGCCACTCCGCCACGCGGAGGCACTGGATTTGTTCCCATTTTTGGGTCCATGTGGTCTTTCTTTCATTCAGGCCCAGCATTATGCCCGAGAGGTGATATCGCTCTTCTCAGCAGTGGATTGGGATAACCCTCTTGATACTTTATTACTAACTGTTTCCTCCAAGAGGGGAGCGATCTCATCCAACTATGCTTTTCTGAGAACTATATTAGATCACACCAAAATTAATTCGGGCCTGAGTGGATGGCTGTGCCATTTCCCCCAATTAACAGAGCAGGTGTTGTTTAAAGGGCTGACCACTTCGATTAGGCTTTTCCCGGCCTCTATATATGCAGAGATGTTCCTCAACATATTCCACAGGGGTTACCTCTCACCGCATTGTCGAAATATTATTGGTCTCTCAGCTGATTCCAGGTGTCCTAAATGTGGTGAATCCCAAGCAGACCTATACCACTGTTTATGGGCATGTCCTATAATCAGGGCCTTCTGGACCCGGGTATGGAGTCCAGAATGGGCAGTATTGGGTATTTTGCCTTCCGATGCACGGACCTCTGTAGGAGGAAGAAGGTTGATTATGGCAATATCTGCGGCTGCTAGGAAATCGATCCTCCATATGTGGATCCAGAACGCCCCTCCAACACTTGATCTATTTAAAGAAAAGATGTACTTTCTCCTGAGAATGGACTGGCTGGAGGCTTCTAGGCTTCTCTCCAGAAGAGTACCCTAACTCGCAAATTTTTTGAGACTTGGGAAAGTTATATTGATATCCTACCCTCCCAATTACGAAACCAACTTTATGAATGCTTTCACCAGACACTGTGGTATGAAACAAGGGTACTTCTTCGAGACCCTCCAATTCTTGTGTGGGAAGGTGGGGTGGGCCTGTCCTCTCCCTCTGGTCCCTCCTCACCCTGATGAAGGGTTGGGAATGGGGAAACTACAATGATGCGAACGCTCCTATCATTGAGGGGGGGCGACATATCTGTTCTCATCACAAATGTTATCCTATTATAGTAATGTCATACTTCATGCTACAGTCCTATAATAGACTAATATCAGATATATATATATCCTGGATTATATGTAGCGAGGTGTTGTCAAGCCTCCTCAAGTAGAACCTATAAAAAATGTAACAATATCTACGTACATGTGTGTTGATTGTATTTACAATTGAATGCTTCTTTTTCTATATGAAACAAACTATATTGTATGATTGATGTCTGGACTTCTTCAATAAAAATGTTTTGAAAAAAAATTAAAAAAAATGAATGTCCTCCCCAGACTATTTTACCTCTTCCAGACCCTACCTATATGTGTTCCCCCTTATGTCTTTAAGCTTCTACAGTTTCAGGTCTCTCACTTCCCCTGGTCAGGAAAGCATCCTCCAGTTAGATTCCATATTCTTCAGAGGTCTATACAGGGATTTCCATCGCTACTTCCTCTCCGCTCAGCTCACACAGTGTGTACTATGGTGTGGTTCTGATGATAACAGAGTTGGACTCGTATTGAGGCTGAAAGTCTGGAAATGCTTTCAGCCTGTTCTCTCCTCTGGCTCCCAAGGGCTTGGGGACAAAAACTCCCTTTTTCACCCAGTCATCTTGCATCTTGGTGAAACTTTACTAGACGAAGAATGATCTGAAATTTATGAACACGCAGCCTCTAGTTTGATTTTTGTCAAAATAAAAGAAAATGTTTAGAAGGTGATGTACCGGTGGTACTATGTACCCTCGCGTCTCCATAAGATCCTTGCGGACTCTTCTGATTGGTGTTGGCGGGGTTGCTGACAGGAAGGCACCTTCTTCCATATCTGGTGGGGGTGCCCAAAGCTTACTTACTTTTGGACTGAGGTTAAGCAATTGATTCAGTCGATCCTTCAGATTGATATCCCTCTGGAGCCCAAAGTTTTTCTTCTAACCTTGGGAGCACCCTCGGTGACCCGTCATCAGAATGTCAGGATTCATGGCAGGGAATATGGTTCCTAGGTTTGTCATTCAGAAATACAGATATAGGTAGGGGGACACAGTGAGCATAGATCCTGTAGATTAGTCACTCTGAACAGCTGAGCTGAGATGCTGGAAAGGATGGTAAACTCTGTGACCTGATATCCAGTAATAAGCAGAGCTGAGTCAGATATGCAGAAATACAGGAACCGGTAGGAGAGCTCTATAAGCTGAGAACTGTAGATTAGATACTCTGGAGCAGCTGAGCTGAGGTGCTGAAAGGGATGGTAACTCTGTGAGTTGATATCCAGGAATGAGCAGCTGAGTCAGTCATGCAGAGATACAGGAGCAGGTAAGCTGGAGCCAGGTAGGCAAATCTTCACACAGTCAGGGCTGACAAACAAAGAACAGGCAACTGAGTGTTAGCCCAGGTGCCTTAAATAGTGAGGTAATGACAGGCTGGACAAATGGGAGCAGAAAGAAGGAGTTCTATCTGACAGGACGGATTTGCGCATATGCAGATCCAGAATCAAGATGGCCGCCGCCATCGGACGGATACGGTGCACGGCGCCGACGGGGAACCCCACATTTGGCAGGTGACAGTATTGAGCCCCCTGTATTGGGGCGATGTGATAGTACCCCCCCCCTTTTAAAGGTGGCCGCTGGACACCTAGGAGAGTTCTTTTGAAGAGATTTAGAGTGGAACTTCCGTAAAAGATCCGGGGCATGGATATCTGAAGCATCAACCCATGACCGTTCTTCGGGGCCAAAGCCTTTCCAATAAACTAGTATTTAAACTTGTTACGAGATTTTTGGCATCCAAAATCTGGGTGGTCTCGAACTCCTCTTCTTGTAGAAGCTTGGGTGGAGGAGGCAAAGGAGAAACAGAAGAGAATCTGTTGATGAGTGGTTTTAGAAGAGAGGCATGAAATGTATTTGTCAGACGCCATCCCCGTGCCTCCCCGCTGGCCGGCGACGGACGTCTTCCTCCTCCTAGGCGCTCCGTTGCTAGGCAATGGAGACGCCACTTCCGGGAATCGCTAGGCGCATGTGGCCCGTTGCAACGGGACGCGCTGCGTGATTCCCTGTTGGCGGTCAGCGTGTCTGACCGACGCTTCCTGTCCACCAATGAACACTGTCTCCTTCCTATTTAAAGATGGCTCTGACACCCTTAGGGTGCCAGAGCAACTAGTTTACCTAGCCTCCAGCGTTCCATAATTCCTGTATATCCAGTTGTTTTCCTGTGTTCCGACCCAGCTTCCTTTGACCTCGTTTTGGATTACCCTTCTGCCTTATACTACTCTCTCTGGATTGACCCTTGGCTTGCTGACTACTCTTTGGATTCTGATTCTGTACCTTGTTTGCCCGCACGTTGCCTGACCACGATTCTCATCACTGCCTCGCAGATAGCTTCCTGGGAGGGCCGCGACCTGCACGTCACTTGCCGCGAAACCCAAACTTCCTTGCGGGGGTCCCTGGTGAAGACCGGCGGCATGTTAGACTCCGCGCCTCCTAGTGTTGCAGTGCCAATATCCGCAGTTAGCAATATTCTCATTGTGACAATATTGAAGATACGGAGAGATGGGGGAAGTTGTAGTTTGAAACAGACAGGGTTAATCACTCGTAGGACTTTGTAAGGACTTATGAAACGTGGAGCAAATTTTATGGACGGTACTTTGAGACAGATGTTCCAGGTAGAGAGCCATAACCTGTCTCCCACTTTGATTGCAGTAACCGCACGTCGTCTCTTATCCGCAAAGCGTTTATAATGCTCTGACGTTCTCCTTAGCGATGTAACATCTTGGGACCAGATGGAGAAGAAATCTAGCTGGAGGATGTCCACAGCAGGAACTTGGGTGGGAGGGAGGGCTGAGA
This sequence comes from Mixophyes fleayi, assembly GCF_038048845.1. Lineage (NCBI taxonomy): Eukaryota > Metazoa > Chordata > Amphibia > Anura > Limnodynastidae > Mixophyes > Mixophyes fleayi. Next base: position 213,684,873 of record NC_134407.1, on the reverse strand, counting down.
ATTTGGGTAGAGGGGGTGTAACCCATAGACAATGAAGAACGAAGTTGCAGATGTAGATTCGTGAAACAGATTGTTGTGGCCAAACTCAGCCCAGGGTACGAGTTCAGACCGGTTATCTTGATTGGCAGAGGAAAAAATTCTGAGAAAGGTCTTAAGGTCTTGATTCATTCTCTCTGGCCATTAGACTGCGGGTGATATGCTGAGGAGAGATTTAATTGAATCTTGAAGGCCTTGCATAGTGCTCGCCAGAACTTGGAGACAAATTGGACTTCGCGGTCTGATACGATTTCTAAAGGGGAACCATGGAGCCGGAAGATTTCCTTTATAAAATGCTGTGCCGGAAGTGGAGAAGAAGGCAAACCAACTAAGGGAACAGATTGTACCATCTTAGATAGGCGGTCTACAATATCCCAGATAGTATTGAAGCCTTGACTGGGTGGAAGGTCTGTTACAAAATCCATGCTGATGTGTGTTCACGGTCTAGTTGGCACAGGTAGAGGCACAAGAGGACCAGTAGGAAGTTGATGGGAGGATTTGTGTTGAGCGCAGATGGTACAGGCAGCCACAAATTCTTTTACATCGGCGGAAAAGGGTAGCCATCAATAGTCTCGTGAGATGATCTCCAATGATTTGAGGAAGCCAATGGGACTGGAGAAGCGGGACGCATGGAACCATTGTAGAAGCTTCTTCCGGAGATGAAGAGGGACAAAATTCTTGCCTGAAGGTGGAACAGGACTAGAGGACAAGGTTGACGAAAGTAAAAACTTGGGATCCAAGATGGGATGTTCCGGAACTTGGTCAGAATTCTGAGTGGAGAAAATTCTTGAAAGAGCATATGCCTTTTTTTTCATACAGCCAGGTTTGTAAGTCACGTGGAGATCAAAACGAGAAAAGAATAGTGACCAGCGAGGATTGAGGCACTGGGCGGTTTGCAAGTATAAGAGATTCTTATGGTCCGTGAAGATGGTAACAGGAAACCAAGCTCCTTTCAGAAGGTAGCACCATTCAGAGAGTGCCATTTTCATGTCGAGTAACTCCTTGTCCCCGATGGTGTAGTTGCATTCTGCAGGAAATTTGCGAGAATAGAAAGCGCAAGGCAGGAATTTATTGGGGTTGGGTTTTTGGGAGAGTACAGCTCCAATGCCCTCTGCAGAGGCGTCAACCTCAAGGAAAAAATGATCATCCGGTTGTCTAAGGATGGGAGCTGAGGAGAAAACCCCTTTGAGAAAGGTAAAGGCCTCTATAGCATGCGAGGGCCAAACCTTGGTATTGGCTCCTTTTGTGGGTGAGAGCTGTAATTGGAGCGATAATGGTAGAATATCCTTGGATAAATTGTCTATAATAATTGGCAAAACCTAGGAAACACTGGATAGCCTTGAAGCTAAATGGTAGTGCCAAATCTAGGGTGGCACAAATCTTCTTGGGATCCATCTGTAGCCTGGTGCCGGAAACAATGTAACCCAGAAATGGTATAGACAGGGTATCGAAAGAACATTTCTCCAGTTTACAAAAGAGGTGATTCTTTCGGAGTCTGGATAGAACTTCGGAGATATGTAGACGGTGGGAGTCGAGATCTTTAGAGAAAATCAAGATGTCATCGAGAAATACTACTATGCAGGAGTAGAGCAAATCTCTGAATATTTAGTTGACATAACTTTGGAAAACAGCGGGGGCATTACATACTCCGAAAGGCATGACGAGATACTCATAATGACCTTCCCGAGTGTTAAAGGTGGTCTTCCATTCATCAAATTTAGTGACAATCTTGGCACCTTTAATCCTATCAAATAGTTCTGTGATTAGGGGAATAGGATAGCGATTCTTTACAGTGATGGAATTCAACCCGCGGTAGTCTATACAAGGTCTTGGGGTTCTGTCTTTTTTTTTTTTTTTTTTTACAAAAAAGAAATCTGCCCCAGCAGGAGAGGTAGAAGGCCGAATAAAGCCACGCTATAGGTTCTCCCGAATGTAGGTGGACATAACTTGTGTCACTGGCAGGGAGAGAGAGGATAAACACATCCCTTGGGGGGAGTCTTCTCTGGAAGGAGAATCCTAGGGACGATGAGGCGGGAGAAGCTCAGAGCATCCCTTGTCAAAGACGTCAGAAACCGCGGAGTATTGAGGAGGTAATGCTGGAGGAGGAGAGCGTGGACACCGTAGACACATGGAGCGGTTTGACCTAAGCCAGATAATGAGAGTGGCAGGAAGGGACCCCAAGCCAGAACTTGAGAAGAGTTCCAATCCATGTGTGGTGAGTGTTGTTGAAGCCACGGTAACCCCAAGATCATGGGTGTGGTAGTTTGAGGCAATACAACGAACGAGATCTATTCAGAGTGCAGTGCTCCAATTCGAAGGGTGACTAGTTTCATTTGTATATAAATGGTCCCATTGGGGAGCCGAGAACCATCGATGGCAGTTATGATAATAGGAATCTTCAAAAATACTGTATGCAAAGACCACCGAGAGAACAAGGAATGTGAAATGAAGTTTCCAGCTGCTCCAAAGTCTAATAAGGCTGAAGAGTTAAACTTGATAGAAGCAGACTGTACAGATCATGAATGGAGCAGGAACCAGAAATAGAGGAGGATTTAGATGTCCCCAACCTGACCTCGCGAGAGCAGATTAGGGTTTGGTGTTTCCCAACTTCTTTGGACATGAATTGAGATAATGCCCACGCAATAGATGCAGAGGTTGTTCCTTCGTCTTCTCTCACATTCCTCAGGACCCAAACGAGTTCTCCCTAGTTGCATTGGCTCGTCAGGAATGGTAGGAGTTTGTAAAAGGGAAGCTAGCCTAAAAGTAGAGCGATGGGAATGATCTTTCTCAGCTGACCTTTCCCGGAACCGAAGATCTACCCGGTTACAAAGGGATATGAGGGCATCCAGGATGGAAGGTAACTCTTGAGGGGCCAGAACATCTTTCACCTGATCGGAAAGTCCCTGCCAGAAGGCAGCCACTAGAGCCACATTGTTCCACTAGAGCAATTTTGACAGTTATGATCCTGCCCAGCCATGAAATATTAAGGCGGTTCCAGGAGGTCAGGTCGGATTGCGTGCTGGAGATGAGGGGTAGGAAGCTCTCACAAAAGAGAAGTGAGGAAAACACCCAGATATTTGATCTTCCTGTTCTGCCATTTGAAATTAAAGTTAGACCGGAGGAGTTCGGTATCCTGAGGGGAGATGTAAAGCAGCATGGCCTCTGATCTGGTGTAGTTTATCTTATATCCCGAAATATCACTGTAGCTCTGGAGGATGCCATATAGGTTGGGTAGGGATATCCCTGGTTGGGTAAGCGACAGGAGGATATAATCTGCAGAGTGAGATCTTGGAGTTCATATTACCCACCTTGACCAACCGTATGCTAGGGTTAGATCTAATTTCAGAAGCTTGGGGTTGGATTATTAGAGCAAATATCAGAGGGGAAAGGGGGCAACCCTGTCGTGTTCCATTTTGAATGGAAAATGATTCTGAGGGAGTACCATTAATCAGGACCTTAGCAGTAGGGGTGGTGTATAATTTATTATTATTACCATTTATTTATATAGCGCCACTAATTCCGCAGCACTGTACAGAGAACTCACATCAGTCCCTGCCCCATTGGGGGTTACGATCTAAATTCCCTAACACAGACAGACTGACACAGACACACACAGACAGGCAGGTACACACACAGACTAGGGTTAATTTGTTAGCAGCCAATTAACCTACCAGTATGTGTTTGGAGTGTGGGAGGAAACCAGAGCACCCGGAGGAAACCCACGCAAACACGGGGAGAACATACAAACTCCTCACAGATAAGGACATGGGCCCTGATTCATTTTGGATCTTAACTTAAGAAACTTCTTATTTAAGTCTCCCTGACAAAAACATGTTACAATGCAAGGGGTGCAAATTAGTATTCTGTTTTACACATAAGTTAAATACTGACTGTTTTTTCATGTAGCACACAAATACTTGATAGCTTATTTGTACACTGAAATATAAAATTGATATTTGTGTGCTACATGAAAAAACAGTCAGTATTTAACTTATGTGCAAAACAGAATACTAATTTTCACCCCTTGCATTGTAACATGGTTTTGTCCAGGAAACTTAAATAAGAAGTTTCTTAAGTTAAGATCCTTAATGAATCAGGCCCATGGTCGGGAATTGAAGTCATGACCACAGTGCTGTAAGGCAGAAGTGCTAACCACTTCGCCCCGTGCTGCCCATAATGCTAGGACACCAGTGAGGAAGTCGCCAGCGAAGCCGAAAGACTCAAGAGCTGCCTTCATGAAGTCCCAGTAGATCCTGTCAAATGCATTTTCGGCATCTAGAGAGAGTATAATAGTTGGGGATCTCCTAGAATTTGCAATGTGAACGATGTCAATGGCACATCTGGTATTGTCCCTCGCCTGGCATCCCAGGATAAATCCTACTTGGTCATAGTGGATTAGAGAGGGGAGGAAATTATTCAGATGGTTTGCTAGGATTTTAGCATAGATTTTCAAGTCAAGATTGAGGAGAGAGATTGGCCTATAGTTAGTGCAGTGGAGCGGGTCTTTACCATTTTTAGGGATAACTACGATTTTAGCCTCCAGCATTTCTGATGGGAGAGGGTCACCTCGAAGGGTGTTGTTATAAAGGGATTTGAGATGAGGGGCTAATAAATCAGAAAATTTCTTGCAGTATGCGGCCGTGAAGCCGTCGGGGCCTGGGGATTTATCATTTTTTTGTCCCTTGATGGTTTGATAGATCTCGTCCAACGAGATCTCTTCATTGAGAAGTGAGAGGGCTTGGTGAGATAATTTAGGTAACCTGGCTTTAGCAAGAAAGTCAGCGATCAGGGTGGAGGGAACTCTCAGTGTTGAAGAAGTAGCGGAAGCCGGGAGGTTATAAAGAACGGTGTAAAAATGTTGAAATGCTGTTCTGATATCTGCTGGATCGTGAGTTAGCTGTTTATGGGAATCACGGATAGCATTGATATTTCTATGCGTTCTAGCTGTACTTAGATGTGACGCAAGAATTTTATCAGCTTTGACTCCTTTTTCATAAAAAGTTTGACGGAGACATTTAAGGCGTGTTCCGCTTGTTTAGAGTGAAAGAGGTTTAGCTTTGCTCCAGTTTCCTGGAAGGCTGTCAGGTTTGTGGGGTCCAGAGCCACTTTATGTTGGGCTTCCAGATTTTGAAGTTGGTTGGAGAGCTCAATGTTTCGGGCAAGGTACTCTTTTTTGTGCCCGGAGGGCATGCTGATCAGGTGTCCCCTCAGGACTGCTTTGTGCGCTGTCTACAGAGTGGCTTTGGAGACTTCTGGAAAATCATTCAGCTCAAAGTACTCCTCCAGTCTTGTCTTAATCTGAGATACTATATTCGAATTGTGAAGAAGGGAGTCATTAAGACGCCAGGTCATTAGGCGAGGTCTGGGTAGGAGGTCAATTGTGAAGGGAGCATGATCAGACCAGGTCAATGGGTGTTTGTTAGGGGCATAGACTTTACTAGTGTACAGAGCTTGTTGTTTAGCTTACCTATCAATATGAGATAACGTCCGTCTTTGTCAGCGAGAGTTGTTGAGCTCAAATGTGAGGTGACGTGCCAATAAGATCGAGACCCCTCGATTTTTAGCTGACTGGTCACAAGCATGGTACGAGTTGGGATATAGCTTAGAATGGAGCTCGGGGTGAGAGTCGTGTAAAAAATCTAGTCTCCTGTATGAAAATTAGGTCTCCCCTATGTTATTTAAGGGTCGCGTGCAGTTTGCTTCATTTCTGAGGACTGTTTAACACTTTTACATTAAAGGAAAGGACCCTAAGACCCATTTGCGATGAGGGAGAGGAAGATAGAATAGAAGCGTGAGATGAGAGGATAAGGTGAGAGATCTGAGTAGAACTCAAGTGGTATCCGTGGGACTCTTGGGGCACATATAGGGAAGATGGAGCCAAAAAGATCCTTAGCTTCTCATGGTCTATTTGAGTGAAGAAGGGGGAGGGATGGAGGGAAGGTGGGGTAAGGCGGTCACACGGCGGAGTAGGTCGGTACCTGTGGTGCCGACATTTGAGGGGGGCGTGGCAGAACATCCAAAGGATGCATCGAGAGGGTCCAAATAGAAGGGGCGTGGTGCGCACCCTCCCAGGGTTATTGAGATTGGGCACTGGAGATGAACAAAATATGAAGTAATGGGTGGAGCAGCTGGGTAGTATGGAGAGGGAACATAGAGGGGGAGTTTATGGTAGGGAGGGAGTAATGGGAGATAAAAGGGGGAGAGACAGTGGGGAACAGAGGAATATATGTAGCATAACATAATAATGCAACCAGTTGTTCAAACTATACAGAATAAACTTATATTACATTAACTCGTAATGAACTAAGCAACATCTTAGCACATGGTGCCCTCATATCACACCTCCCGCGAGGCATCCGGAAAAAAAAGAGAAAAGATGCAATTTAACAATGCGGGGCGGCCCGATCGGCAAGTATAATAGGGAGGCGCAAAAAGAGGGTGCCGCCAGAGGTGCGTGCATAAATAGGAACTATTGGGCGCTGAGAGTCCAGAAGGCCAGCCCTCAATAGAGGGGGGAGCCGCAGACAGGATCTGTGGCCCAACAGATAGTAACAATCAGAATATCACAACATACAACATATAAGTCAGACCTGTCAACAGTGTATTAAACCAAACAGATAGATGGAGAGCTCCCAGAGTCAAGATGGACAGGAAAGGGCTCTAAGCCTAAAGAGTGGGCAGGGTCCCGCAAAAGACAGGAACCCCTAAGTGATGTGTAGCCTGGGATACGAGCCCTCAGAATGGGGGAACAGATAGCCTATAGTGGGACCCAACATATAGGATCATACAAATGCTACATAATAATGCAATAAGAACATCAAAAAGCATGGGTGGGGTCCTGCAGAAGGCCTACCCTAAGTAGATCTCGGGAGTCAAAATAAATAGATAAAACAAAAAAACAAAACAAAAGAAAACCTGATGGGTCATGACATCCTCATAAGCGGGGAACAGCTAATAAATCCTGAAGCCCGACAGAGAGGAACATATAGAAGCAACATAATAACAGTGAGAACATGTGTAACAGGCACATCAACAGTAATTTAAACCAAACTGATAAATAGGAGGTCTCCAATAGGCTTATAGCCTTATGCTGACTATTCTACTAAGGCACAAGAGGGATCCCACAGGAGGCGGGGATTTCTGAGTGGCATGTAGTCAATCTTTCTTCCGTGATCAAACTTGGGTCCAACCAGTGAAGAAAGGGAGTGAAAGGGAGAAAGACAAAAAGATAAAACCTGGTAAATTGAGTCAAGTCCCTGAAGATCCAGTTGGCAGTGTTGAGGATCCAGGAACCGTGGTACATTCGGACCGAGGGGCTTCACGTGTCGACGGTCTTGGTGATCTCTTGGGAAGATGAGAGTCCCCGGGAGGGTCAGTGTTATCGATAGTGATGCCAAGTTTAGGGAGTATTATTATTATTATCATTTATTTGTTGGGCGCCACAAGGTTTCCGCAGTGCCATACATAGTACAAACAGTAGACCATACAGGGTTAAACAGTACAGAACGATAAACAGAAAGTACCAATGCTTCAGTAACTCCGGGACAAACCTATGGAGTAAGGACAGAGCAGAATAACAGGTATGGAGACACGAGGGAAGATGGGCCCTGCTCATACGAGCTTACATTATAAGGGAGGGTGGACAAATCAGGCACGAGAGGGAGCTGGTGATGCAAGGGGAGAGAAGAAGGGGCCAGGGGAGAGAAGGAATGGCGAGTAGAGTAGATGAGGGGTTAAGTGGATGGTTGATAAGCTTTGAGGAACAGGTAAGCTTTAAGTGCTCGTTTGAAGGAGCACAGATTGGGAGCGAGACGGATGGAACGAGGGAGGTCATTCCAGTGCAGGGGGGCAGCTCGGGCGAAGTCTTGGATTCTGGAGTGGGAAGTGGTAATTAGAGTGGAGGAGAGGCGACGGTCATTAGCAGAGCGCAGGGATCGGACAGGAGTGTGAATGGTGAGGAGGTTAGAGATATAGGGAGCGGTAGACTGGGAGAGAGCCTTGTAAGTGGTGATGAGGAGTTTGAAGAGGGTTCTGTAGGGGATAGGGAGCCAGTGTAAGGAGACGCAGAGAGGGGAGGCAGAGGAGGAGCGGCCTGAGAGAAAGATGAGTCTAGCAGCCGCATTGAGTACAGAGCGGAGGGGGGCGAGATGAGAGAGGGGGAGGCCAGTGAGGAGAAGGTTGCAGTAGTCGAGGCGGGAGATGATGAGTGCGTGGATGATGATTTTGGTGGCGTCTTGTGAGAGGAAGGGTCGGATGCGGGCGATGTTGCGCAGTTGAAAGCGACAGGCTTGAGCAAGGGATTGGACTTGGGGGGCAAAAGAGAGAGAGGAGTCGAAGGTGACACCCAGGCAGCGGAGTTGGGTGACAGAGGAGATGATGGTATTATTAACAACGATAGAGAGGTTGTGGTGAGAGGGGAGTCTAGGGGGAGGAAAGACAATGAATTCGGTTTTAGAGATGTTAATTTTGAGAAAGCGGGAGGACATCCAGGAGAAGATGGCAGAGACGCAATCGGAAACTCGAGAGAGGAGGGCGGAAGAGAGATCAGGAGAAGAAATGTAGAGTTGAATGTCATCAGCGTAAAGGTGATACTGAAGACCAAAGGAGGAGATAAGGGCACCGAGGGAGGAAGTGTAGAGCAAAAAGAGTAGGGGACCGAGGACAGAGCCCTGAGGGACTCCTACCGAGAGAGGGGAGGGGGTGAAGGAAGAGCCAGACATGGAGACAGAGAAGGAGCGGTTAGCAAGGTAGGAGCAGAACCAGGCGTGGACGGAACCAGAGAGGCCGAGAGAGAGAAGAGTTTGCAGAAGGAGGGGGTGGTCCACTGTGTCAAAGGCCGCGGAGAGGTCAAGGAGGATGAGTATAGAGAAGTGACCCTTAGATTTGGCCGATAGGAGGTCATTGGTCACTTTGGCCAGGGCAGTTTCAGTAGAGTGGAGGGGGCGGTATCCAGATTGGAGAGGGTCAAGGAGGGAATTGTCCGAAAGATATCTGGTGAGGCGACAGCAGACAATTCGCTCAAGAAGTTTGGAGGCGTAGGGGAGAAGAGAGATGGGGCGATAGTTGGCGACAGAGGTGGGGTAAGATTGGGTTTTTTGAGGAGGGGAGAGATAAGAGCATGTTTAAATGAGGAGGGTACTACACCGGAGGAGAGTGATAGGTTAAAAAGGTGTGCCAGGTAGGAGCAGGCAGTGGGAGAGAGAGAGCGAAGGAGGTTAGAGGGGATGGGATCGAGAGGACAGGTGGAGGGTGGAGAGGAAAGAATAAGGGAGCAAACTTCTTCGCCTGATGTGGGGCAGAAGGAGCACCAGAGATGATTGTTGGAGGGGGGTGGAGCGATGTGGACAGCAGGTGAGGGGATTGAGGCGGAGATGTTAAGTCTGATGGCTTCAATTTTGGCAGAGAAGAAAGTGGCGAAGTCAGCAGCAGAGAGGGAAAGTGGGACCGGAGGGGGAGAAAGGAGGGAGTTGAGGGTGGCAAAAAGGCGGCGGGGATTAGAGGACTGGGAGGAAATGAGAGACTTGAAAAAGGTTTGTTTGGCAAGGGAGAGGGCAGAGCAAAATGAGGAGAGGATAAATTTAAAGTGGAGGAAGTCGGCCAGGGAGCGAGATTTCCTCCAGAGGCGATCCGAAGTGTGAGAGCATTTTTGGAGGAAGCGGGTGAGTTTGGAGTGCCAAGGTTAGGGAATGAGGTGGCGTCGGCGGATAGGAGAGGCAGGGGCGACCGCATCCAGGGCAGTAGTGAGGGAGTGGTTATAGAGAAAGACGCCTGGTCAGGGCAGGTCAGGGAGTAAATGGGAGAGAGGAGAGAGTCAAGAGAAGAGGAGAAAGAGATGGGGTCGATCGCTTCAAGGTTGCGTCTGGTGAGGGTAGCTTTCGGTGCGGGAGGAGCAGGGGAGGAGGACAGAGTGAAAGAGAGCAGATGATGGTCAGAGAGTGGGAAGGGAGAGTTGGAGAAATCAGAGAGATCGCAGAGATGAGAGAAGACACAGTCGAGAGAGTGACCAAGACGGTGGGTGGGGGAGGAGGTGAGGGAGAGAAGCTTGATGGTGGCAGGGTCGGAGGAGTTGTCAATGGGGACATCAGGTTGTTTAAGGATAGGGGCAAAAGAGAATGCTCCTTTTAGAAATCGAAAAGCCTCCAGTGCTCCCTGCAAACAAGATTTAGCGTCTGCTCCTTTTCGGGTGAGGGCTACTAACTGTGCCATGATAGAAGAGTAGCCAGAAATGAATTGTCTGTAAAAATTGGCAAACCCTAAATATCGCTGGATGGACTTAAGAGTTTTCGTCTGGGGCCAGTCCAGAATAGATCGAATTTTCTGGGGGTCCATTTGTAGGCCTGATCTCGAGACTATATAACTGAGGAAGGGTAGTTTGGAGGCTTCGAAGGAGCATTTTCTAGCTTGCAGTATAGGTGGTTTCTGCGCAATCTGGAGAGAACCTCGGCTACGTGCAGGCGATGAGACAGAAGATCCTTGGAAAAGATCAGAATGTCGTCCAAGTATACTACTACATAAGAATACAAGAGGTTGCGGAAGATTTAATTGACGAAACTCTGGAAAACAGCAGGGGCATTGCACAAGCCAAACAGCATGACCAGGTATTCAAAGTGGCTGTCTCAAGTGTTAAAAGCCGTTTTCCACTCGTCCCCGGACCGAATTCTAATAAGATTTCATGCTCCACGAAGGTCTAATTTAGTGAAGATCTTGGCACCCTGATACGATCGAAAAGCTTGGTAATCAATGGGATAGATATCGGTTCTTAATGGTGATGGCGTATAAGCCACGGTAGTCTATGCAGGGGCAAAGAGTTCCGTCCTTCTTCTTCACGAAGAAAAAAACGGCCCCGGCTGGAGAGGAAGAGGGCCTGATGAAGCCGCGTTGCAAATTTTCTTTAATGTAGAGTGCCTTGGCTTCCATCTCAGGTAGAGAAAGAGGGTAAACTTGACCTCGTGGAGAAATTTTCCCAGGTAGTAGGTCAATGGGACAATCCCAGGGGCGATGAGGAGGTAGGCGCTCGGAAGAGGCCTTACAAAACACATCAGAAAATAAAGAGTACTGGGACGGCAAAGCAGTTGAGGTGGGTTCAAATGAGGCTTGAACAGTTCCAAGTGGTTTGACCGGCATCAAGCACCTACCAGAGCAAGCGGGACCCTAGGCGAGGATTGGAGATGAGGGTCAGTCCAGGTGTGGAGAGTGTAAGTGGAGCCACAGTAGTCCAAATATGAGGGGACTAGTAGTTAAAGGAAGAATGAGGAACAATATTTTCTCCTAATGCAGAGCCCCTATTTGCAGGGAAAGTAATCTTGTGCGCCTATGAATAAGACATTAGAGAGACGGGATCCATCAATACCGGTAATGACCACCGGTTTCCTCAAAGGGACAGAAGGCAAGGCTAGTTGAGCCACCATTGATTGAGAGATGAAGTTCCCGGCTGCTCCTGAATCCAGTAAGGCATTGGAATGAGTGTATCCAGTAGGCCAATGTAAGGTGACAGGGAACGAACAGATTAGACCCAAAGAGGAATTTGGAGAGTAAGTAGAAGTCCCTAGTCTGACCTCTCCTGAGCAGGCTAAGGTCTGTCATTTCCTGAACGCTTAGGTTAGGAGATGCCCAGAATCCCCACAGCAAAGGCACAACTTGTTTTTCATTCTTCTCTCCCTCTCTTCAGGGGACAAACAGGTGCGACCCAGCTGCATGGGCTCATCAGTGGAGCCAGGTGGTTGAAAGCGAGTAGCTAACTGGAATGAAGAACATCTAGGGAGTTGCTTCTCAGACGATGTTTCCCGAAAACGGAGATCCACCGTTACAGAGAGATCAGGACGTCCAAGATGACTGGCAGTTCTTGAGAGGAGAGGGGGCGTCTTTGATTTTATCAGAAAGTCCTTACCCGGAAGCGGCAGCGAGAGCCTCATCGTTCCATTGTAGTTCGGCGGAAACGGTCCGGAATTCGTTAACGTACTGCACCACCGAGCGTGAGCGGCGGTCATTAAACAGTGAGTGCGTCGGCTCCCGGCCAGACGCAGCGAGAGACCGGCGCGTGAAACCTATAGTATTATTAAAGGAGATCCCAACCCCTCTGGCACTCATCCCCCCTAAATGGTGGTAGTCAGCATATCGATGCTGACTATACCGACACCACTTACCCCGACATGTGTACACCGAAGTGCTGCTTGCCGACGAGGATTGAGGACGACTGGTGTTGGACGCGACCTTATCCAAAGCCGATGAAGCAATAACCCGGCTGGACTTCATGACGTCAGCGACGCTGTTCTCGGTGCTCTTAAGGGGGTAATGTAAGTATTTGGACATATACAATGTAGAACGCTTTCTAAAGTACATCGTATATGGACAAATACTTACATTACCCCCTTTACAGCGCTGATAACAGTGTCGCGGATTTGAGTCACGTCGTCAAGTCCAGCCGGGCTATTGCTTCATCGGCATTGGATTAAGTCACGTCCAATACCAGTCATCATCCATCCTCGTCGCCAATGAGCGCTTCGGTGTACATGTCGGGGTAAGAAGTGTCGATTTCATCAGCTTCATTATACCGTGCCCCACCCCTCCTGAATTGTTCTAGAGGAAAACATCTGTGAATGTTGCTATTTTCCTTGTAATGTGATCTGTCATTAGTGACCTCTGAATATTGCATGCACTGTAAAGTAAGTGGCACTTGTCCTTATGCTGAAGTATAGTAAGGATATGCACATAGCAGTGTGGCACAACCCCTGGAGAAGTGGCCTATTCTGAGTAGGCTGCATCTCCAAATACACCTGTTAACAGACGGATATGTTGCGGGTACTCGACCCCTGATGTCCTGTAGTTGATGTGTGCCTACCAAAAACATGGTGACATTTGAACCAGATGGCTGCTTTGCTGGCAGTAATAACAAAGCCTGAAGACATCAGGTCGCGAGTTTAAGGGATACCCCAGAGACTGGCTTTATATCAGTCAGTGTAATGTATTTTTTTCCTTTTACGTTATATTATAGTGTTACAGTGGGATTTTTTTAACCGTTTCATAAAAGTGCTACAGCTCTGTTGGTGTATTATGTTAAATAAACTTATACTTTGTATTTAAATATTTACTTGGGTGTGAAAATACTTTCCCATGTCCATGTTATTGGGGTGGGTGAGAGTCTGGAAGATAGCTCAGTAAACGCTGACTTGGTGCGGGAGCCATTGCTGGTTAACACAGTCAATCAGTATAGGCAAATAGCCTGTAGGTGCCCCTGTATTATGACAAAAATATTTTCATTAGTCCACATGCATCATCTTCTCCTTAGTATTCAAATAATCCTTGGAAATAAAATAAAAACCACTTAGTACACAGATAGACTTGCTCTGCAAGGAGCCGTAACACACATGGCATGCCTGGTAGCAGCTGTGTGTATATCAGGACAGCCCAAGCAGCACTCCCAGCAAAGGGACAGCGACCAGGGAGGGAAACCATGGAGCAGGAGCCTTTAAAGTAAGAGGGTAGCGGTGTAGAAGGTCTCCAGGTGTGAATCCCTTTTACAGGAGCTGCCACATCCTCCCTGCACTGAGCGAGAAGATCGTCCTCTGGAGCTGAGCTGGAGAAATCTGTGCCCCATATTCCCAGAGGGGGCTGTCCATGGATGGCTGCGGGCACCACTTGTCACCTCTGTACTGCGGGATGGAGAACACACTCACCCCTAAGAGAGCGGAAGTCTCCACTGTGTTACAGAGGAGTAGCCTGGCTGTATAAGCATGGCGGTAATCCAGGATATAACTGTATAGATATTATATATTATTAGTATAAGGTATCTGGGCTGTATAAGCATTACAGTAATGTGGGATATAACAGTATAGGTATTATATATTATTAGTATAAGGTATCTGGGCTGTATAAGCATGGCGGTAATCCAGGATATAACAGTATAGGTAATATATATTATTAGTATAAGGTATCTGGGCTGTATAAGTATTACAGTAATGTGGGATATAACAGTATAGGTATTATATATTATTAGTATAAGGTATCTGGGCTGTATAAGCATTACAGTAATGTGGGATATAACAGTATAGGTATTATATATTATTAGTATAAGGTATCTGGGCTGTATAAGCATGGCGGTAATCCAGGATATAACAGTATAGGTAATATATATTATTAGTATAAGGTATTTGGGCTGTATAAGTATTACAGTAATGTGGGATATAACAGTATAGGTAATATATATTATTAGTATAAGGTATCTGGGCTGTATAAGTATTACAGTAATGTGGGATATAACAGTATAGGTAATATATATTATTAGTATAAGGTATCTGGGCTGTATAAGTATTACAGTAATGTGGGATATAACAGTATAGGTAATATATATTATTAGTATAAGGTATCTGGGCTGTATAAGTATTACAGTAATGTGGGATATAACAGTATAGGTAATATATATTTTTAGTATAAGGTATCTGGGCTGTATAAGTATTACAGTAATGTGGGATATAACAGTATAGGTAATATATATTATTAGTATAAGGTATCTGGGCTGTATAAGTATTACAGTAATGTGGGATATAACAGTATAGGTAATATATATTATTAGTATAAGGTATCTGGGCTGTATAAGTATTACAGTAATGTGGGATATAACAGTATAGGTAATATATATTATTAGTATAAGGTATCTGGGCTGTATAAGCATTACAGTAATGTGGGATATAATAGTGTAGGTAATATATAATATTAGTATAAGGTATTTGGGCTGTATAAGTATTACAGTAAAGTGGGATATAACAGTATAGGTAATATATATTATTAGTATAAGGTATTTGGGCTGTAGAAATATGCTGGTAATGTCAGTATAAAGCTGTGCAGTATAATATGATGTGTCAGTACTCCCTGCACCACATCTGCAAAACCACACCCACTGGCTAGCATAGACACGCCCCGTTTGAACAGCTGGCTTCCTCAGACGCTGAGGCCTCTCTGTCTCCGGTTACACCCTGCGGCGGCCATTTTGTCGAAGCCTTCGAAGCTCTTAACAAGACAGGGATCAGAAGTACTTCTAGGTGAGAAGTGAGTGAGATAAAGCGGAGACCTCGCGTTTATGTGTCTGGCAGCAGGTAATGATATTTATGATTACAGTACAGGTGCAGCAGACTCTGGTGCCGTGTTATTATTATACAGGTGGAGCAGACTCTGGTGCTGTGTTATTATTATACAGGTGGAGCAGACTCTGGTGCTGTGTTATTATTATACAGGTGGAGCAGACTCTGGTGCTGTGTTATTATTATACAGGTGGAGCAGACTCTGGTGCCATGTTATTATTATACAGGTGGAGCAGGCTTTGGTGCCGTGTTATTATTATTCAGGGGGAGCAGACGCTGGTGCCGTGTTATTATTATACAGGTGGAGCAGACTCTGGTGCCGTGTTATTATTATACAGGTGGAGTAGACTCTGGTGCCGTGTTATTATTATACAGGTGGAGCAGGCTTTGGTGCCGTGTTATTATTACAGTACAGGTGGAGCAGACTCTGGTGCCGTGTTATTATTATACAGGTGGAGCAGACTCTGGTCCCGTCGTATTATTACAGTACAGATGGAGCAGACTCTGGTGCCGTGTTATTATTATACAGATGGAGCAGACTCTGGTGCCGTGTTATTAGTATACAGGTGGAGCAGGCTTTGGTGCCGTGTTATTATTATTATTCAGGGGGAGCAGACTCTGGTGCCGTGTTATTATTATACAGGTGCAGCAGACTCTGGTGATGTGTTATTATTATACAGGTGGAGCAGACTCTGGTGCCGTGTTATTATTATACAGGTGGAGCAGACTCCGGTGTCGTGTTATTATTACAGTACAGGTGGAGCAGACTCTGGTGCCGTGTTATTATTATACAGGTGGAGCAGACTCTGGTCCCGTCGTATTATTACAGTACAGATCGAGCAGACTCTGGTGCCGTGTTATTATTATACAGGGGGAGCAGACTCTGGTGCCGTGTTATTATTATACAGGGGGAGCAGACTCTTATGCCATGTTATTATTATACAGGTGCAGCAGACTCTGGTGCCGTGTTATTATTATACAGGAGGAGCAGACTCTGGTGCCATGTTATCATATGTTTGTAGCAGACTCTGGTGCCATGTTATTATTATACAGGGGGAGCAGACTCCGGTGCCGTGTTATTATTATACAGGGGGAGCAGACTCCGGTGCCGTGTTATTATTATATGGGTGGAGCATACTCCATTACCGTGTTATCATATGGGTGGAGCAGACTCTGGTAATATGGGTAAGGGTCATTATGTGATATGTAAACCCCTGTAGGAATATTAGCGATGAATTATCTCTATTTGTTGGGTGAGGGATCTCCAGCCATATCCCATGATATCTGTGCTGAGGGAGGGTATTATATATTTTATAGTATATTATATATTCCTTTCCTGTCACTGTCCTCTATGTATACAGTCACATTTATATAATTTCCAGGAGAACTGTTCTGCTGCCTGGCAGGTTATATTATTGTTTAATAATATATATATTCCTTTCTCTTGCTATCATGTTCTTCCATAGCATACACACTTTGGCATATATGATATACTTTACATATGTTATATGTTGAAAATGTATTGCTGTAATATCTGTTGTATGACAAGAAAGTAAATCCTGTTCATATCAGTCCATTATATACATTGTACAGAACATTCAGCACATGCCTCACAATAAGACCGCATAATGCGTCCGTATAATGACTGGTATAACTGCATATAGTTTCATATAAGTGAGCCTTTTACTTCTGTTTTTGCATCAATGTTCTTACCTACTTTTTTCTTTATTTCTAATCCATCTACAAGGCAGAGTCTATATCATCTGACAGTCACAAGGAGGATGGACATGGACAGGAGTCACATGACTTAGAATATTTTAAACATCACCCTGGAAATCATCTACCTGCTGACTGGAGAGGTGAGGGATTGTGGGAATGTCACAATTATATCACTATTATCTCTATTAATAAAACATGAACCTGACTGGAGAAGTGAGGGATTCTGGGAATGTCACGGTGACATCACTACATCTGTGAGCAGCAGAGGAAGTAACTAGACCAGGGCCCAGTAACAGTGGAATACAGTGAGGGCTTGTGATGATTAGTGGTGAGAGGAGAACTGGGGGGACATGGAAGATAAAATGAAATAGGGAGTTTTTGTGATGAGAAGAGTCTAGTAATGTAACTTAATTTGTTTGTGAGATTGTACAGAATGGTAAAGGACCTCATTATGTGCAGTTTAACATAATAACAGATTGTGATGGATTCCAAAGCTGCAGAAGGACAAGAACTCCCATAGTCTCTGCTGTGTAGATTGTCTCACAGCACATTGATGCTAAATTACAACATATTGCTGTTAGTCTGCAACATCAGATGGATCCTGAAAAGGGAACTATTCTGTATTACTCTCATTATCATTCTCATGAAGAATGGAGCTAACTCCAACCAGTGACCATCAGAGGCCACCTCTGCTTTCTGCATCTTAAAAAGGACTTTTTTTACTGCACTTGTGTTACAGCACCCGGATCTTTCTTAACCCTTTTTAAAGGTGAATTATTTCTCAGTTGTCAGTAGGACTGATGCTATCTCAGTGCAACAATGCTGGGTTGTGTCATCTTTGTTTTTCTTTACTCCAACAAACCTCCCAAAGCTTTAACTGTGGATAACCCACAAGCGAAATCTCCCAGGGCGATTTATTTAGTATATTAGAAGTATCACATTCCAAAGAACACTCTTGGGTCAATGCATTCAGCGTTCATGCTCTTCTTCTGGCCATATTATGTAATGTAACACACCCTCTGTAACATAACAAAGAGCAAACAGTGGCCATCCATAAGATGTACAGTCATGGCCAAAAGTTTTTAGAATGGCACATATATTATTTTTCACAAAGTCTGCTGCCTCAGTTTTTATGATGGCAATTTGCATATACTCCAGAATGTCATGAATGCAATTAATTTCAAAGTCCCTCTTTGCCATAACAATGAACTTTATCCCCAAATCAACATTTCCACTGCATTTCAGCCCTGCCACAAAAGGACCAGCTGCCATCAAGTCAGTGATTCTCTTGTTGACAAAGGTGAGAGTGTTGATGTGGACAAGGCTGGAGATCACTCTGTCATGCTGATTGAGTTAGAATAACAGACTGGAAGCTTTAAAAGGAGGGGGGTGCTTGAAACCATTGTTCTTCCTCTGTTAACCATGGTTACCTGCAAGTAAATATGTGCAGTCATCATTGCTTTGCACAAAAAGTGCTTCACAGGCAATGATATTGCTGCTAGTAAGATTGCCCCTAAATCAACCATTATCTAATCGTCAAGAACTTCAAGGAGAGAGGTTCAATAGTTGTAAAGAAGGCATCAGGGTGCCCAGGAACATCCAGCAATCGCCAGGACCGTCTCCTAAAGTTGATTCAGCTGCAGGATCGGGACTCCACCAGTGCAGAGCTTGCTCAGGAATGGCAGCAGACAGGTGTGAGTGCATCTGCATGCACAGTGATGTGAAGACTTTTGGAGGATGGCCTGGTGTCAAGAACGCCTGCAAGAAGCCACTTCTCTCCAAGAAAAACATCAGGGACAGACTGATATTCTGCATAAGGTACAGGGATTGGACTGCTAAGGACTGGGGTAAAGTAATTTTCTTTGATGAATCCCCTTTCAGATTGTTTGGGGCATCTGGAAAAACGCTTGTCCGGAGAAGGAAAGGTGAGCGCTACCATCAGTCCTGTGTCATGCCAACAGTAAAGCATCCTGAGACCATTCATGTGTGGTTGCTTCTCAGCCATGAATAAAGAATGGTACCAAAACATCCTCCTATAGCAACTTCTTCCAACCATCCAAGAACAGTTTGGTGACGAACAATGCCTTTTCCAGCATGATGGAGCACCTTGCCATAAGGCTAAAGTGATGACCATGTGGCTCGGGGATCAAAACATCAAAATTTTGGGTCCATGGCCAGGAAACTCCACAGACCTTATTTCCATTAAGAACTTGTGGTCTATACTCAAGAGGCGGGTGGACAAACAAAACCCCACAAATTCTGACAAACTCCAAGCCTTGATTAGGCAAGAATGGGCGGCCGTCAGTCAGTATGTAGCCCAGAAGTTGATTGACAGTATGCCAGGGCGAATTGTAGAGGTCTTCAAAAAGAAGGGTCAACACTGCAAATATTGACTCTTTGTATAAACTTAATGTAATTGTCAATAAAAGCCTTTGACACTTATGAAATGCTTGTAATTTTACCTCAGTATACCATAGCAACATCTGACAAAAAGGTCTAAAAACATTCAAGCAGCAAACTTTGTGGAAACCAATACTTGTGTCATTCTCAAAACTTTTGGCCATTACTTTAGGTATTATAACGAACCTGTCTTCTTTCACGAGTGCACCCACTGATAGCACCTTTCCTTTAGTCACTTCTTGTATTGAAGATCCTACTTAGATGCTCTGTGGCATTAGAGCATGAGTTTAGTCAGGTGCTTCTCTATTTCCCCATCAATTTTTATTACGGTTTTAAAACTACGGAAGGGAGCAGTACAGAAATAAGAAAAAGGGATGGAGAGGGCAGACATAACAATGTATATCACGCCATACAACATGTGCACAAAAACATGTCAACAATATGTTACCAAGTTGGGAGAAGAAACAAAGTGTTAAGGCTTAGCTCGAGGTTGGAGGTAGATCAGGAGTTGTCGGAGTAAGGAGGTTGTGTGCTTTCAGGGGGTGGATTAATTTAGAACCTTCACCATCCGTCGTAAATTCGTGCCAAGCCATCCACTTAACAATTGGAGAAGACGGAGACATAGAGTAAGGAGCATCTAATGTCTCCATCTGATAACTAAAGTGAATCTTTGTAATAACTTTGTGGAGGGTAGGGGGTAATGGCTGTTTCCATAGTTGCACAATGGCCGCAATAGTGGCTAACAAAATATGGCCCCAAATATATCTGTAGTGTTTGGGCAATTGGTCAGGGTATAGATAAAGGAGAGCAGCAAGAGGTGTCAGGGTTAAGGATATAGAAGTAACTTTCTGCTCAAGGTCGAATACCTCATGCCATAAAGGTTGAATACTAGGGCACGGCCAAAACACAACATGTATGAGATCCCCTACACCTCCACAATTGCACCAACATAGCTTAGATTGGTTAGGCCATATCTTCTGTAGACGGGCCGGGGTAAGGTAAGTACGATATAACAATTTATATAACCTTTCCACATGGTTAGTACATTTAGATACAGTAGACAAATTGCTATATATAATTTCCCACTGACCCGGGAAAAGGGGGGTATTGAGATCCATTTCCCACTAAGTTTGGGAAGTGTGCTTAGGAATGATGGATAAAGAAGAAAGGTGTTTATACCAGAAAGTAATTCCACCCTTATTGTTACCCTTAGTCAGTTTGGAGTAGTTAAGAGAAGGGGGTGGGTGGAGTGGACCGTTCTGACGGTGGAGGACCCGATCCAATGCCTCAGCCGCAAGTACTAATAAAAATATTTAGATGAGAGGGCAATGCTATCTTGCAGCTGTGCAAAAGAGCAGAGGCCCCCTGGGCCAAACAGGTGCACTAGGGATGAGAGGCCTGCCTGGATCCAGCTGGAGATGTCAAAATCAGGAAGAAATGTAAACACAGTGATGAGAGAAATTTTACTAGTCGGGAGGGTAACTTCTGTAGAGGAGCCCGCGGTTCTGTCCCAAACTCTCAGAGCGTCTGCTATAGAGGTTAAGGGTTCAAGTGGGTGGAGCCTCAGATGTTTGGGGAGCCAAATCAAATTTCAATTGGGCACGTATTAAAAAGAGCCCTTTCCAAATCCACCCAGGGTTTATGGGAGATCGGGAGAGACCAGTCTCTAATTTGAGATAGGATGCAAGCTTCTTGATATCTGGTCAGATCAGGTAAAGCTAAGCCCCCTGTTTTTTGGACAATGTTATACAGCACAAGACAACCTAGATGGACAACCTTTCCAAATGTATCGGAGCATTGCGGTATGGAATGTAGACATATATTTCATATCTTTTGTGGGAGACTGTAGGGAATAGTTCGGAAAAAATACATAAGTTTGGGGAGAAGCATCATTTTAAAGGCCGCTACTCAACCCAGCCTTTACACCTCAAATGTCATCCATGAGGTAGAGAGCTTATGAAGTTGAGTTATTAATGGATGGTAGTTGGCTTCAAATACATCTGAGAACTTCACAGGGACGTAGATTCCTAAGTATGAGATCGCTTTCTCCTTCCCTATATATTTAAATCTAGACTTTAAGCGAGCTAGGCGCTTCTCTATTTAAACGCACTCAGTCTATTCTCTGATGCTTGAAGAAAAGGTTGTATTAGGTTTTGTTGTTCTCCAACAATAATATCTAACTTTCTCACGACATTAATTCATAAGTAGTTACATCTGTGTATTGGCCATAATTGGGGGTTATGTGAGCCAATGAAGGGCGTCTACTCTTTATGCTGAGTTTTTCCGTCTTCAATACACAGGATTACACAGTAGTGAAGAAGAAACCTGGTGGGTGAGTGTGTGATACCCAGTAACCGTCCCTGTGTGTCAGGGGGATTGAGCAGGACCCAGATCCCCATCACGGAGCCTCCACCTCACTCACTGATACATGAGAGAAACAATGACCAGAGGATTCTAGAACTCACCAACAAGATCATTCAGCTGCTGACTGGAGAGGTGACTGCTGGGAATGGGACATTATAGAGTAACACCAAGGGATGTGTCTGGGTGATGACTGTATCATTGTGTGTGTCAGGTTCCTATAAGGTGTGAGGATGTCACTGTCTATTTCTCCATGCAGGAGTGGAAGTATTTAGAAGGGCACAAGGGTCTGTACAAGGACCTGATGATGGAGAATCTCCAACCCCTCACATCACTGGGTAAGAGGAGACTTTCATTCATTGTAAAGGAGAGAGTAGTTATAATGGCCATCTATATAAACATCATCTGACAATCACATATAAAGAATGTAATCAGTCACTGTGTGTTTTTCTTTCCTACCATTGCGGGACACTGTGGTACATTGGATTCTAGTAGGTGGACTAGGAGTTTAGGCACTTATACTTGTTGAATACACACTCCTCCCCTACTATGCCCCTCCTCTGTCACAGTAAGCTCAGTTTTTGTTACGTGCCTTGGAGATAGGACACATCTGTATAGACTCCTGTCTATACTGTAATTAACATTAGTTTTTCATGTTTTTAATTTATTCTTCTCTCCCATTACAGGTACAGCACATGGACCTTTTGTAAAAGACCCAGGAGAGTGAATAGCCTGTCGGCTTCCTTCTCTCCGGGCCCTGTGTTGGGGTGACTGCCAGCTCCCCTCACCCCTCACACCGTTGTCTGCAGTTGTTTTACTCTCCCCTAGTAATGAGCAGGAGAGATAGTAGCTGCTGGGTAAACTATTCAGATCTGCCTACTTGGCAGTGGTTGGGAGCTGATTTCCCTAGACAACGAGCAGTCTATACAGGGGATCGGTCAGGTGATTGCACTCCATAGAAGGCAGTACGCTGACCAGAATAGCAGCTAGGGGTCTGGGCATCTTTAATACCCTGCAGTGCTTAAAAGCACCAGCCAACAGCCGACCGCTTGCCTATTGTTGTCCTCACCACTGTCTCTCCTCTCTGACTCCCCCTCCTGCTTCTTTTACCTTTTTCTCTCCCCCTCCACCACCCATTGTCTCCAGTCTCTCACCATGCCTCCGCGCTCCTGTCCTATTCCCATCCTCTCACCTAGCCTCCCTCCCTGTCCCTACCTTAATGCTCCCCCTCGCTCCATCAACCCTGCCAATCTCCTCCACATCACTCCTCTTCCCTCCCTCCCATTCTCCTGTGCCCTCTGGAACTCTAGATCTACCCGCAACAAACTGCTGGCCATCCATGACCTCTTCATCTCCAACTCTTTTAACCTCCTTGCTATCACCGAAACCTGGCTCTCCTCAGCTGACACTGCTTCCCCCGCCGCTCTCTCCCATGGTGGCCTTTCATTCACCCACTCCACCAGACCGGATGACCGTCCAGGTGGGGGAGTGGGTATCCTCCATTCCCCTAATTGCACCTTTCGGGTCATCCCCTCTGAACCTTCCCTCTCTTTCTTCTCCTTTGAAGTCCATTCTATCCGCCTCTTCTCCCCCATTCACCTCCGTGTCTCAGTCTTATACCGCCCCCCTGGCCCCACTTCCCTCTTTCTCGACAACTTTGCTGCTTGGCTTCCCCACTACCTCTCCTCTGACCTCCCCTCCATCATACTTGGAGACTTTAACATCCCCATTGATCTCCCCTCTGACCCTGCCTCCATTAAACTTCTCGCCCTTTCTTCCTCCCTTGGCCTCACGCAGTGGACCTCTTCCCCCACCCACTGCCTTGGTCACTCCCTTGACCTTGTCTTCTCTCATCTTTGTGATCTCTCTGACTTCTCCAACTCTCCCTTCCCACTCTCTGACCACCATCTACTCTCCTTCAATCTGTCCTCTTCCCCTGCTTCCCCCCTCCCTAAAACTACCCTCATTAGGCGCAATCTTGTTCCTTTTCCTCCTCTCTTGAAACTCTACTATCCCCTCTTCCCTCCCTGCTCTGCCCTGATAACGCCACCTCTCTCTACAACCACTCTCTCACCACTGCCTTGGACGCTGTTGCCCCTGCCACTTCTGTCCGCCGCCGCCACTTAATTCCCCAACCCTGGCACTCTAATTTCACCCGCTTCCTCCAGAAGTGCACTCGTGCTGCTGAATGCCTTTGGAGGAAATCTCGCTCCCTGGCTGACTTCCTCCACTTCAAGTTTATACTCTCCTCCTACTGCTCCGCCCTCTCCCTCTCTGAACAATCTTTCTTTAAGTCCCTCATTTCTTCTCAGTCCTCTAATCCCCGCCGCCTCTTTGCCACGTTCACCTCTCTCCTCATCCCTCCCCCTCCTCCTATCCCACTCTCCCTCTCTGCTACAGATTTTGCCTCCTTTTTCTCCTCCAAAATTGAGACCATCCGACTCAATATCTCCTCCTCCCTTTCCTCTCCTGCCCCTCTCTTTGCTCCTCCCTCCCCCCTTATCCCACCCTGGGACTCCTTCCGCCCTACTACGGGCGATGAAGTCCACTCCCTCATTCTTTCCTCTCCCCCGTCTACCTGTCACCTGGATCACATCCCCTCTCACCTTCTTCGCTCCTTCTCCCCCACTGTCTGTGCTTACTTAGCTCACCTCTTCAACCTGTCTCTCTCCACTGGTACCATCCTCTCCTCCTTCAAACATGCCCTTATCTCTCCTATTCTAAAAAAACCTAATCTTGATCCCACCTCACTCGCCAACTACCGCACCATTTCTCTTCTCCCCAATGCCTCTAAACTCCTCGAGCAAATTGTCACCTGTCACCTCTCTGACTATTCCCTCCTTGACCCTCTCCAATCTGGCTTTCGCCCCCTCCACTCTACTGAAACTGCCCTGACCAATGTAACTAATGATCTCCTCTCGGCTAAATCCAGTGGTCACTTCCCCCTGCTTATCCTCCTGGACCTATCCGCAGCCTTTGACACCGTGGACCACCCCCTCCTCTTGCAGACCCTTCACTCTCTCTGTCTCTCTGGCTCTGTCCTTACATGGTTCACCTCTTATCTCGCCAAACGCTCTTTCTCTGTATCTATGTCCGGTTCATCCTCCCCCCCCCCCCTCTGCCCTCCCTGTAGGAGTCCCTCAGGGCTCTGTTCTTGGCCCTCTACTCTTCTCACTCTATACATTCAATCTCTTGCCCAATCCTGTCGCTTTCAACTTCGCAACATTGCCCGCATCCGGCCCTTCCTATCTAATGAAGCCACCAAAACTATTATCCACACGCTCATCATTTCCCGGCTGGACTACTGTAATCTTCTCCTCACCGGCCTCCCCCGCTCTCGCCTTGCCCCCCTTCGTTCTATACTCAATGCGGGGGCGAGGCTTATCTTCCTTTCTCGCTGCTCCTCTTCTGCCTCCCTTCTCTGCCTTGCCCTTCACTGGCTCCCCTTCCCCTATCAAATCCTTTTCAAACTTCTTACCCTCACCTACAAGGCCCTTTCCCACTCTACTGAACCCTATATCTCCAATCTCCTCTCCATCCACACTCCCGCCCGGTCCCTGCGCTCGGCCAATGACCGTCGCCTCTCCTTCACTCTAATAACCTCATCCCACTCCAGAATTCAAGACTTCTCCCGAGTTTCCCCCTTGCACTGGAATGACCTCCCTCGCTCCATCCGTCTATCCCCTAACTTGTGCTCCTTCAAACGGGCACTCAAAACTCATCTCTTCCTCAAAGCTTACCAGCCCTCCACTTAACCCTCTTCCATGCTCGCTCTCATCTCCTGGCTCCTCCTTTGAAAAGGGTGCGCTTGCTCTGACTCCCTTTGTGCCGATTGTCTGTTTGCCCTCCCTTTAGGATGTAAGCTCTTATGAGCAGGGCCCTTCTCCCTCCTGTCTCTCTACCTTCTCTTCTGCTCCAACCTCAATATTTTTGCTTTTCCTGGAGCATTTGAAGTCTTGGTATTACTCGTTTATTGATCTGTACTGTTATTCTTTGTACTGTCCATTGTTTGTACTGTGTTCGGCGCTGCGGAAACCTTGTGGCGCCTTATAAATAAATAATAATAATAATAATTGAGATAGGCTGTTTGGCTGTGCATGGAGGCGGCCATTAGGGAGACAGCACTGGGGGTGGCACTTCCCCCTTCTTCACATGCCTTGGCGGGCTTATCGGAAGGAAGCCATTTCCAGGACACTCGAGGCAACTACACACATCGCTCTGCGCGCTGACCTTACTGTGCCTTTCCTGTCCGGCATCAACTTATTGTTCTTGAATATTTTGACGATTGTAGCCTGTTCTTTTTTTCTTTCTTTCAGTTTTGAACCAAGGTTTTCTGAGGTGACAGAACTTGTTTCAGAGGACTGTGCCTCCGGGTGCTGCTGGTTTAGTCTCTGGGTTATCTTTGTGTATCAATAATATCAATAACAATAATCCTTGCATACATAACTGTTATTTCATATATATCTCTCTATCTATCATTGTGTCTGAAAAAGGGACTTCCAAATGTAAGAGACCCGCTGGAACGTCTGCAGCATTATACCTGTGCAAAGTGTAATAGTAAATTATCTTTTGGACAGTCTGACCCGGACGCCCTGTGAGGCTGAGAGCTGTGAACGCCTTGCGCCTACCCTGGTGTCAACAGCAATGGCGGAACCGGCCTGGGCCAGATCGCTAGCGACATCCATATCCGATCTCACTAAGGTGATGTCATGGTCCACAGAGGTACGTGATTCTTCTTCCTTTACTGCACCACACACACAGTCTGTGCAGTCTCTGCCTATATCAGGTGGTTCTTCCCAGGCTGAGGCAGGATTGCCAGTATCACTGACCGAATCCACCCAGGGTTTGACATGCTCGCTTGCTGTCTCCCACAGAAGTAAGCGCATCATTCCGCACTCTTTTCAGGCCCCCTGTCTGGGGGCGCTCGTCAACGGATGATGTCGAGTTGATTTTAGAATCAGATTGAGAGGATGCAATAGGCTCAGAGTAGTCTGCATCTGTGCACAATGTGGATAATCTTATTCTGGGGGTCGAACACTCATTAGGGTTTGCAGAGCCTGAGGCTTAGGATCCCTCTGCCTTTTCTCTCTCCAAAAGACCTAAGAAACAGGTTGTTTGTTTTCCCCCTTCCCCTCAGCTTTTGGACATGGTGTCCGACGCTTGGCAGAAACCAAATAAACATCAGATGACGGGCATATTCAAATCTCTCTATCCACTACCGGCAGGGAATCTGATAAATGGGAGGGTACCCATAGGGTGGATCTCCCAGTTGCTCATTTGTCTACGTCTTCAGCTCTTCCTGTGCAGGGCAGGGTCTCTCTGCGGGAGTCAACGGACAAGAAATGTGACATTATGTTCCACTCGGCTTACATAGTGGCAGGTAGCTTGTTTATATCCAACATGTCTATAGCTTCGGTTATAAAGCCATTCAGCTGTAGTCAGAAAAGTTGGTTAAAGGTCTCCATGAAAATGTACGTGGAACTGAACTTCTTACATTAGTAGAACACATCCAGCAGACTTATGATTATGTGGGTCAAGGATCTATTCATGCTGTGTCGGTCAACTCTAGGTTCTCAGGCCTGATCATTGAGGCCCGTTATACCTTATAGTTACGCTTCTGTGCGGTGGACGCGGACTTCAAGCGCACCTATTGAAGCTTTGCCCTTTGATGGTATCACGTTGTTTGGGTCCGAATTAGAACAGATTATTCATGTGGCCACAGGGGGCAACAGTACCTCTCTACTCGACAGCTCCACTAAACTGAGACAGTTTTGATTTCGATCCTTCGGTAGAGGTCGAGGAGCTCCTTCCAGAGGACAGTCATCTGCCCCTAGAGGAGCGCACCATAGAGGCCCGGGGCTCGGCCAGACATTGAACTTCCAGGACAGGAGACATGGCTGCAGCTTGACAGATCCCACTCTTGGTTACTGTGGTGGGTACTTGTCTACTACCCTTTTAGGAGCGATAGCGGGTTTTAACCACAGACACTTGGGTGCAAGGGATTGTAACACAAGGTTATGTCATCTACCCAGTTCAGTTTCCCGCAAGATGCTTCTTTAACACAGCTCTTCCCTCTTATGCCATCAGGCGCAAGGCACTTCAGGATGCCATCAGAAAACTCCTGTCGCCTGGAGTGATTTTTCTAGTCCTGCAGCAGGAAAGAGGAAGGAGACTTTAATCCAACCTCTTCCTGGTTCTCAAACCAGACAGGTCATTCCTTCCTATACTTAATTTACAGATCCTCAACAAACATGGTGTCAGTGTTTGAGGCGGTTCCCTATAAACAGTTCCACTCTCGACCTCTCCTCCAGAGAGAGATTTTTCAGAAATGGTCCGGCTCCCACGAACATTTGGACAGGTAGATCATCAGACTGTCCAGAGCCACGCGCTTATCTCTCTCATGGTGGTTGAGCAGAGAAAATCTAGAAAAGGGCCAGTCATTCCTCGCTTGGACCTGGACCCTGGTCACCACAGACGCCAGGGAGCTGGGGCGCGATCATCGGGTCTCTCAGGTTTCACGGTCTTTGGTCTCCTCAGGCCATACTACCCATCAATGTGCTGGAACTCAGGGTGGTTCACTGAGTATTACTTTAGGGGCAGCGGTTTCTAACTGGGAAACCCTTAAAGATGCAGTCAGACAATGCCACACCAGTGGCTTTTCTGAACCACCAGGGGGGATTGCGCAGCTCCATGGCAATACGAGAGACATCCAGGAGCATGTCCTGGGCGGAAAAGTCACATTCTGATTTCTGCCATTTTCATACAAGGGGCAGACAATTTGGAAGTGGACTTTCTCAGTCGTCACAAGGTCCACCCCGGGGTAAGGGTTCTCCACAAGGAGATCTTTGCTCTTCTGGTACAGCGTTGCGGCACTCCATAGATCGAGCTCATGGCAACCCATCTAAATTTTCAGGTTCCTCTTTATTGTTCGAAGTCGAGGAATTTTCGAGCGGGGTACACGTCATGATGATCTCATGGCACTTCAGTCTAGTGTATCTGTTTCCTCCACTCCCAATGCTTCCGTGGTTGCTAAAAAACTTAAAAAGAGAGCGCATTCCCATAAATCTAGTGGCTCCAAATTGGCCACACAGTGCATGGTTCTCAGACATTCAGGGAATAGCAGCGGAGTCTCCCTTCTGTCTGCTGGTTCGTCCAGACCTTCTCGTTTTGGGCCCTTTTCTGTGACATTATTTAGATCAGCTGAATTTGACGGTGTGGCTGTTGAGACCTTAATGCTCAGGGCGAGAGGGTTCTCGAAGGATGTAGGTAGTGAGTACCATGATCAGAGCATGAAAATCTTCATCATCTTCTCAGGTCTGGAAAGTATACATACTCTGGTGTGAATATCAATGGTTTCACACTTCCTATTTTAGCCATCCCCGGTTCCTCTCCTTTTTGCAGGTAGGTCTGGGTTCTCTTAAACTGCAGGTTTCTGTACTCTCTATATATTTTCAGCGCCAGCTGGTGCTTTTACCAGAAGCACAGATATTCCTTCAGTCTTACACGTTCAGCCACCTTTTGTTCATCCCGTGGAACCATGGGACCTCAATCTCGTGCTTAAGGCTCTAACTAGAGCTTCCTTTTGAGCCTTTGGATTCAGTGGATCTACGTCATGTCACTTGGAAGACGGTATTCCTCCTAGCCATTGCTTCTGCTCGGCATGTGTCAGAGCTGGGAGCACTTTGCTGCAATTCTCCATTCTTTGTTTTCCATGAGGATAGGGAGATCCTCCGTACTTAACCCTCATTTGTTCTGGAGGTGGTGTTCTGGTTCCACTTGAATCAGGATCTTGTTGTTCCAGCATTCTGTCCTTCAGCATCTTTGGATGAGACTGTACCTTTGTTGGACATCGTTCGTGCCCTTTGGTGTTATGTTGATTGCCCATCTTCTGCCCGAAAAATGAACAACGTTTTTATGCTCTATAAGGCGCATAAGAGAGTTTAGTCGGCCTCAAAGTGATCCATTGCTTGCTGGATAACTTCCACCATTCGCTTGACTTATGTCCATACATCTCGCCCTGTGCTGGAATCCTTAAGAGCGTATTCCACCAGGGCTGTGGATGTATTGTGGGAGGCACGTCATATTGCCTCCATGGAGCAGTTGTGGCGACATGGTCGTCTGTCCACACCTTTTCATTCTACAGGTTTCAGGACTTTGCATTTGCAGATGCAAGTTATGGGCGCAAGGTGTTGCGCGAAGCCATTCAAGAGCAATCCCTACCTTAGGAGGCAGCTTCAGTATGTCCCCAATGTACCGCAGTGTCCCCCTATGGTAGGAAAGAGAAAAGAGGAGGACACTGCACTCCCTCCCCTTGCTCTGAAAAATGGTTCTGTTCTCTTTTAAGTTACTTTGTTCTGGTTTTTGCCTTGTTGGCTTTTCCTCTCTGCTTGGTTATGCAAAACTGAGCTTACTGTGACAGAGGAGGGGCATAATAGGGGAGGAGTGTGTTTTCAACAAGTATAAGTGCCTAAACTCCTAGCCCATCTACTATAATCCAGTGTAACGCAGTGTTCCCCAATGGAGTCAGAGAAATGGATTTTATGGTGAGTAAAAATCCTCTTTTCTTACAGATGGATCCAGTAACAGAGATACCCCAGAGAGATGTCCACATCCTCTATATTTACCGGATCACACAATGGAAACTCACAATATTCTACAGGACTATCAGGTAGATGGAATTGAGGGTCTCACAAAATACTAAAATATCAAAGTGACCTTTTCCCTATCTGATTTGTAGAATAGCTTTGTGGATCTTATACACTAATAATCTTTGGGTTACTCTTAATTCATTAAATCAGACATTATTATTTTTATTGTTTTTTGGCTAATTTAGGGTTGTGACCTGATTGATGTGAAAGTAGAAGATACAATCAGAGAAGAAGAGACGTATGTGAGGGGTGATCAGCAGTGTAAGGAGGAGGAAACCCCTACAGATATCGGCCTAAGTGAGTAATAAACAAAATAGACAGAAAATAGTTACATTCTCCTTTGTAAGACCCATCAGAATAATCATATACACACAGGGCCTGATTCAGAGTTAGACGAACACCCATTTGTGTAATGTATTATTGCGTCTTTCATTTATTGTAAAAGAGAGAGCAGTTATGAGGGTCACCTAGATACACATCATCTGATAATCAGGAATAAACAATGTATTCTGTCACTATGTGTTTCCTACAGATGGATCCAGTAACAGAAATACCCCAGAGAGATGTCCCCGTCTTCTTTATTTTCAGGACTGTATAGAGGAAAATCACAGTATCCCGCAGGAGTATCCGGTAATTGGGCATCAAGTTAAATAATTGAGCGTCTCGCCAAATACAAAATGACACTGAACTATATTATCTGTATATAAGCTGTGTGGATCTTATAAACGGATATTCTTTAATTTAATCTTGGTTCATTAAGTTAGATATTATTAAATGTTTATTGTTTAGAGCAGTGGTTCCCAAACTGCATCATCACACTGTGCCCTCCTTCATCATCACACTGTGCCCTCCTTCATCATCACACTGTGCCCTCCTTCATCATTACACTGTGCCCTCCTTCATCATCACACTGTGCCCTCCTTCATCATCACACTGTGCCCTCCTTCATCATCACACTTTGCCCTCTTCATCATCACACTGTGCCCTCCTGCATCATCACACTGTGCCCTCCTTCATCATCACACTGTTCCCCTTCATCAGTTTCCCTTGTTTTACTCTGTTCATTTTCTTACCTTTTACTTGCCCTTCTGTCTTCTGTTTTCTTTTCTGTCTTCTTTTCTTCTGGCTCCTCATTGAGCCGTTCTTCAATGAACATATTCAGCGTGATGACGTCATACCTGACATTCAGTGCAAACAGAGGAGGGTGCAGGGCACCGGGCACTGTACTTGTAAGTATGAGAAGGAGGGTCCCGATCACCAGGCGCGTATGTATTTCTTTTTTGGCCAGCTGGCGGCACCCTTCTGAGATCGCTACCGCACCCCAGGGAGCCGCGGCACACACTTTGGGAACCGCTGGTTTAGAGGGTTATATTGAGTGTATATGTGACTGTAATTAAAGTTGCAGTTCCTCCTATCTAAGGAGGGAGAGTTTCAGTGACAGCTTGGCAGACCTTCTGTGGAGAATGCATTGTGTGAATTGGTTGATTCCTACACCTTGGAGAGGCCATTGAAGTAGATGAGGGAGGAGCTCCAAGTGTCTGTAATGGAGTGGGTGATACGGTACAGGGCTATAGTGGAATGTCAGGGTAACACTAAATAATGTATTTTCTCATTCATCCTATTTTTGGGACACTACTTAACCATGGTTTTTTAATTCACTTTACTATTTCCGAAGCAGGCTGCTTGGGCAGAGACTATAGTGTTGTCTATGAGCTCACTGCCTGAGAGGCAGCATAACCGCTAGTTCAGTGTTTCTCTGCCGTTCCCACCTCTCATTCTTAGGGCTTCCCTGGAGGTTCACCTGGTCACCAGAGAGGATAGCGAGGCAATCAGGAAAGCGCTGGCTAAAGGGACTGCACTCCAGGAGCAGTGGGGCCTATAAGGAAGCCCCTTTCCTTTCAAATGTCAGGCTGGCTGTGGTCCACCCTGGTGGGGCCTGTATTGGGAAGGAAGAGCAGGACCTCTGGTGGCTGGGTATAGAGGTCAGTTGGAGCCCACCATCGGGCTGGGTATAGAGGTCAGTTGGAGCCCTCCATCGGGCTGGGTATAGAGGTCAGTTGGGGCCCACCATCGGGCTGGGTATAGAGGTCAGTTGGAGCCCACCATCGGGTAAGGCCACACCTGGGACAGACATGGATGGGGGAACTGTCCTATGTACAGCGCCATGTCTTGTCTGGGCCAGCGGGTGAGGTGCTTTTCCCCAGTGTATCACCTCGTCCTCAGCAAAAACCCACCAGAAATCAGCCTGCTGATCATTTCTGCGAGGCAAAATATCTATCTCCTGTGCTTATACCTTGCTACCAACTTTGAACTTGGGAATTGTTTAACATTGGAGTATTTGATATATTAGGTAGGGTATTGATAGTTTGAGCTGTTTGTGTTCTCATTTCTGATATAGATATTGTCACTCTGTCCTGTCACTGTGCTCTCTCCTTCTCCTGTTCAGACACACGTGGGGACGGGGGGGGGCTCCAGCTTCAATATGGTGCCATTGTGTATATACATATACAGATGTGGCTTTCTCTGCTAGTTCATTCTCTTCTAGATTGTGTTTCTACTGTTGTCTCTCTCTTTGCTCTCTTTTGATCATATCAGAAAAGGTATGATTTCCAAATCCAAGGCTGCTGGGGGCAAATTAGTTATGTACTTCACATGTTCCAAGTGCCAAGCAAAATTTCCACATGGACATTCTGAATCCGATGCCCAATGTGCTTTTTGTGAGACTGAGTACCAAGTTCCGCACATGTCAGGGGTGGTCGTGGCCTGTACTAGGCACTGGCTCAATTTGTCATGGAACTTAGAATGTGTGCGGTGTGTCCTCTGGAGGCAAGTGAACACATATTTCCACATTTTCTCTTAGGATCTCCAGAAGTGAATCCCCCTTCTCAAGAATCCTTGCCTCACTGGTTCCAAAACCTTGAAATGTCTGTGCTGAGTTTGGCACGTGTGTCTTCCTCACAGAAGAGGTTTGTGGAGACATCATCAGGCAACAAGTCTCATAGGCGTAAGGCATGATCTATGGTGGAGGCCCATCTTTCCCTTTCAGAACCAGCGGATTAGGTCTTCTTCTGACTAATGGGTCAAAGACATCAGAAAAAAGTTTACGTCTTGGACCTCTTAGAGCCTGCACCCATCTGTACTTTCCACACCCATTTCGAGAGACAGAGTCCCTATTGTCATCAGGAGTGATTGTTCCAGTCATGAAAGAGCAGGAGGGATTGGGTTATTCTTTTCTACGCAGAAACTGGACTTGACATTCTGGCGATTATGAACCTACAATCCCGAAACTTTCAGGTAGACAAATTGAGGATTGAGTCTGTTCGATTCGTCATAAATACCATGGAGTAAGACATATTTCTCACCTCCATGGACATAAAAGATTATCTCCATATTCCAATCTGGAAAGGACATCGCAGCCTTCTCAGGTTTGCAGTTTAGAAATCCCATTACAAGTTCAGAGCTTCTTTATCTTTTGGTCTGGAGACTGCACCAAGGGTATTGACAAAGGTTATGGTAGTCATAGTCATTAGAAGAAGGTAGCTTGTGATGGATACAAACAATTTTTCACTTATTATTCAGGAATTATTATGAAGTTAGAAAGTCAATTCTTTTCAGTTCATTAGGTTGGATATGAATGAAAGTCTTTCCGTTTCCCTCTTGGTCCTGTTAGGACTCTGTACTACCAGAGTTGCTGCTGTTGTACTCGGACCACTCTCCTAACCTGCAACAGTTAATCTCATTAACTCCTGGATGCTAATAACCTGTGGCTGGCCTTGAAGAGATTGTCTTTCCCTGTAGCCTGTGCAGTTCGTCAATTGGCTTTGCTGCTACAGCTGATTGTCTTTGAAACCCTGAGGTTTATCCTGACCTTCTTGGTATTGATTCCTGCCTGTTCTGCCATTTTTTGCACCACTGCTTATGACCCTGACTCCTGGCTTTGATTTGACTTTCCTCTTGCTTCTGACCCTTTGGCTTGCATGACCCTCCTTTGGTTATATCTCTTGTGCATCAACAGCCACACAGGACTTCACCAAGAACTGCTTCAAGGCAGGATGAGCTTGGCTGCTGAGAAACTGCAGGTCGCGGCTCCTACTGAACTTACAGACTTGAGGAATGGATAGACAAACAGCAGTGTGTAATATGAAAACGGTACCTGGGGCAGGGTCCGGAGTACAGCGAGGATCCTTGCCGAGGTTGGTGTGGCACTGCCGGGTCTGGTACACGAGATCAGATGTCTGTCACGCCAACGGGAGAGTCCAAAGGGGTAGTGAGGTCAAGCCGGGTCTGGTAAACATTATCCGATGTCCGTTAAGCCAGAGGAGCATCCAAAGGAGTAGTGAGGTCAAGCCGGGTCTAGTACACTGGACAACTGAGAATAGAAGCAGGACCAAGGGAGACACAGGGAGCAAGGAGCAGGAGTCAGAAATACAGCTCTGACACAGGCTTGTGTCAGAGCGCAGAGTTTGAATTCCCCGCTGGAGGATTACATGAACGGAGCTGCTGCGTCCCAGAAGTGGCCGGCAGCGCATGTAACGGGGAGATGTGAGCATTACATCCGTGCATTCTGGCTATCTTTAATTCTGATATCTGTCTGCGTTATCTGGTGCCTCGTGACGACAGGCTGTCTGGAATCCTGATGCCGCTCTCCATTATCTAGTGCCTCGTGTCTCCTCGCAGTTGGGTAACTCTGTCTCCTTGACAACGAATCTGAACTTGATAGTGTCATCAGAGATATACCTGGTAAACCTGTTTACCCTGAGCTCCAGTTTACCCTTTATATCCTGGAACCTGCTGCTTCTATGAACTACACTTGCCATTCACTGTATCTGTACCTGTTTGTGTTATCGTGGTACACCTGCTATTTCTGCCATTGAAACCTGCAATTCCTATGAACTAAGTTGCTGTCTACTATTGTCTGACTGATTGGCTTCCTGTGTATCTCTGCCTTAAATAAGACACTATTGCCTCTACCTGAGTTCGTACTAGGAATCGTAAGAGATCCAAATTCCTGTTTCCCTTTTTAGATTCAGAATTTATTCTCGCATGACATTTAAACATTAAAAATGATAGTAATATAGATAGTAGTAGTGTAGTATATGATCACCGTGTGACCATGTCAATTTCCAATAATATTTCAAATGAGAATCTCCAAGTGTGTTTTATTCCTCAGAACACTTACAATGTGCAGTACACACTCTGCGCCCTTTGTTCATGCACTTACTAAAAATAAGTCCTAAACAGGCATAGATGATATTCCATTTATTACTCAATACAGTTCCCAATTCAAGGCAAAATGGAGAGAATCATTTGTCGACATTGATTGTTATTAACTCTGTATAACATCACTTGTACCAACATTTGTATGTAGAAAAGCATCCAGTCTAAGAAACCATTTATTAAAAAGCAGTCTATCCATATCTATATTAGGGGAACTAGTTATGTGTAAAACCTGTAAATATAATATCTATGAGATTAAGTCATCCACGACAGGCAACACTTATAAAATGAATGAATTCATCACATGTAACTCAAACAACTGTGTATATTTGGTGCACATGCAAATAACAATATATAGAGAGGACCTCCAGATAATGAACAGAAAGGTGGGGTGAACACATAAAATCTCTTAAACAGGATACAATCCCCACTCACTCTATGCTCAGCTGAATAGGAAGTTATCCCATTAGTTATCCGTGGTAGGGAGTCCAAAGAGTAAAAACAATAATTGCATGAGGCCATTAGGCATCATAGAATATAATTCCTAAATAAAGTGTCTCTTCAAGAGTGCAAATTTATTTCATCTCCTCCCCATATTTTTCAGGATATGTATAGATAGGTGCAGGCATAATACTGAATGCTTATATCTAGAATCTGCTAGCTAAGATGTAATAAGTAGGTGTGGTTATGGTAAATCCTTCCAAAAATGTATTTATATAGATATATATCTAGAGAGAGTGAGATATTGATATATTAAAGATAGAGATATGAAAAAAAATAAAAAATAAATAAATAAATATATATATATATATATAATTATATGGATGCACTCATTCATAGGTAGTCAGTACTCTGCAAATTCCATATTAGCAGAAATAAATCCAAAGTTGTTCCATAAGTAAGAACAGACCAGCGCCAGTTATGAGAAAATCTTTCACATTTTCATGAAACCATAGGAAAGCCTCCTGCACTAGGATAAAAGAAGAGATTGTCTGGTGCAATATATAAATCACTATGTGTCAGCATATACATAAATAGGATATTTTTGTGCACAATATAGCTATATTGGGATAAGCCAACGTCAGGGCATCTCCTGTAGGCGAGTCCCTAGCATGTGATACAATTGTATATACTGGGTGTCACTTTTAAAACCGTTCCTGAGCCTCCATTTTCAGAGCTTCCAGCACCTGAAGGATGTGGCCTGATTCCCAAGAAACAAACTAGAAATTAGTGTAAACAAGGTGCCTGTCTTTAAATTAATAACATGTGTACAAGTGAATAAAATCGTTTGAAAAGTGCAGCCAGGACAATTCATATCCTTCACTAAGATAAACAAAGTCGTTACAAAAGGAACTTTCATATAACTGACAAATAGTAAAGCTGCATAAAGGGGTTAATCTCCACTCATTAAATCCGACATTATTAACCTGTTATTTTATTGTTTTGTGGGTTAATGAGGGTGAAGATCTGACTGATGGTAAAGTAGAAGATATAAAGGAAGAAGAAGAGACGTATGTGAGGGGTGATCAGCAGTGTAAGGAGGAGGAAATCCCTACAGATATCAGCACAGGTGAGTAATAAGCACTAAATACAGAAATCTCCTATATTCTCCATGTTCAGTCACTACAACAATCTCTTGTTCTACACCCTCCTCTGTCAGTACAAACTAATGAGGAAAAGTATCTGCCCAGTGGGGGAGTCTGGAGCCATTAGGCTGGGTACACACTACAGTGTTTTTAGCCGAGCATTGGGTCAATTAAACGATAAACGATCGTTCAGTCAGATATTGCATTAGTGTGTACGCTCCAGCAATGAACGGGGATCGTTCCAAAGCACAGATCATAGTTTTATTGGCTTCATCAGCAGAACTATAAATCTCGTTCACCTACGGAACGACGTCCTTCCAATCCTGCAGTGTGTTTGCCCTCACGATCAGGATCTCCGTAGAGGTTACAGAATCATGATCTTTTCAGATGACGGTTATCTCAGTTGAGCACAGATCTGAGTGTAAATCTTGTAAAACATGTATAGTGTGTACGCATGAATCGACATGATGATCGTGACTTGTTATTCTTTTTCTTTCCAGTGGTTGGTACAATCGTTGTAGATAACACATTGGTCAGAAAATTCTGTGATGTGTACCCAGCCTTAGACCTCTGCTCTCCTACTTTAATGCTATAGATTTAGGGGATTGTGATAAAAATAAATAACATAAAATGACATGAAACAGGTGTGGTAAACCTTTTAGAATGTAAGATTCTGTGTGGTGGATTAATTCACAAACAATAGTCCATGCGTGAGTGGGGGTAGTGTGGGACCGAATAGTGGGTATGTGCTTCAGTTGTTGGTTAAGACACTCGCCAAGCATCATAAAGATTATGCAACTTCATTTGCGTTGGCAATCTACAAGCTTCTTTAGCGTGTCCAGGATACATGTGTGTGGTGGAAGTGCGATCTAGCGGTGGATCTATAATAGTGTTAAAGTCACCACCTATTATTGTCATACCCCTCGAGACTTGATCTAAGTGATGAAGAAAATCAGTGTAAAAGGTTCCCTTTTACATACATATTGGGGGCATATATCGAAGCAACAGTGATGGGAGCCTGGTTCAAAGAGCCCATCAGTATAATATATCTACCATGTTCGTCGAGAATAGTTTTTTATTCTATTAGTGGAACTCTGAGGTGAAGGATCACACTACCTTTGTGCTTAGCCCCAGCTATTTAGTAGAAGGTATGGCGGTATATTTTGTTAGCTAGTATAGGATGGGGAACTTTAAAGTGGGTCTCTTGAAGCATAATAGTGTTGGGATTGATGCGTTTAAAGTATTGAATCGCCATAAGACGCTTGGTTGGGAAATTTTATGGGGGATTAAAAATCCGAGTAGGCAAATTGGAAAAATTAAAAACCGTGACTCTCTGGGGGAAGGGGAGAGGGAAGGCGAGGTAGGAGAATGGAAGAAAAGAAGTCACAGGGAAGGGGACAAAGGTGGACCTATGTACAATGGAGGAGATAGGTCCCATAAATAAAGAAAATAGTGCAGGTCATGCACTCTCCTTGGGTGGATGAAAACCTACTCTATATCATGGTCTGCCAAAAAACAGAATGAACAAACATTTCAAAATGGAAGTAACCAGTGCACATAAAATAAGAAAATATGCTCTAGATTGTAGCGCCCTCAGTAATTCAAACCGAACTAATGTTTGCAATTCTAATCAAGGAATACTAGATAGTTGATAGAAGTCCACAAGGTAAACATTTTTAAGAGCCCGTGAAGGGCAAACCATTAAGTAAAACAAAGAAACAAATGTCATAGTGACTAACTGGGAATTCTTAGAATACAATTGCTTAGTTACTGATCTGGAGTAGGTCCTGGAGGAGAATAAGAATGGTGGCTCATGCCTTTCGCCATTCTGGAACTGGAGCGTGAGATCTCAGCTGGGATGAAGAGGCAGATGATGTCATAACTGGAATGTCGTGAATTTTGCCAATGTTTAAGCAGGTTAAATCCTTGGGGTTGGGTACGCTTGATCGATGTTGAAAAATCCGATATCGACAAGCCCTCCAACTAAAATCCGAATTTGTGGCAAACCGATGTGAAAATAAACAGACTTACCTTGAAGCCGACGCTGGAGATCTCCGATTGGATCAGCATGCTAACAGCAAGTTATCCCGATTGGAGAAGTGTTCGCCACTGCAGCTTGACATCATGGCGACGTCTGTCAATAGAAATTTAAAGCATGTGTAGCCCGTGGGAGAGCAGGGCTCAATCTCTCAGTATCGATGTGGTGAGTTGCAGCTGCCCCGTAAGGGCCACTAGTAAGAGCTGGCAGGAATGTGAGTTCACGACAGAGGAATTACTCTAGATCCAACTTGTCTCTGCACTTCCCTGGCAGCACATGAGCAAAGACTCCAATGTAAGTTCTGTGATGTTTGGATGACATTAGCAGTAAATTCTGGTGGCGGGAGAGTATGCCTCACTCCTGCGT
This sequence comes from Mixophyes fleayi, assembly GCF_038048845.1. Taxonomy (NCBI): domain Eukaryota; kingdom Metazoa; phylum Chordata; class Amphibia; order Anura; family Limnodynastidae; genus Mixophyes; species Mixophyes fleayi. The sequence goes on along the minus strand of NC_134407.1, from coordinate 213,645,428 downwards.
CGATCCAGTAGTCTGGATCGGGGTCCCAATGTTTCTTGGTTAGGGTGTGTGGATGGTGGTTGTGGGTTACAGACCAATGTCCCAATTGATATGGAAATAATATTTCAGAATGCAGTGTCAGATGAAATCTTCCTTTATTGAATAGACAATCTAATCTTACATACAGGTATATAGTCTTTCTCTTTTATCCTTTGGAGAACACCGGGGACATTGGGGTATAGAGTAGGGACAGGGCGAACTGGCACTTTAAACTTCTGTTTAACTAAGCCCTAGCTCCTCCCCCTCTATAGCCCTTTTCGTGTCTCAGCCTCAGTTTTAGTTTAAGTGCCCGGTGAATGGCCTGTGTCTGGGCTGCTTTGCAGCTGAATTCTGTTTTTTTTAACTTTGTTTACTTTTTTAGTAATCAGAGACTTGTGCTCCTGTTTCTGACAGCTCACGGCTCACTGAGCCGCGTAGGCAGCTGCCACTTACCGAGTGTAGAGCTCCTGGCTGCCGGCTGCTGTGTTGGAGGCTCCGGGGTAAAGTAGCCTAGGCTTCCACTTCCTCCCTGTCTGCAACTTGTTAATCACTCTCCCGAGCCAGTAGCTAGCGGGGAGAGTGACGGAATAGCGCAGCATGGCAGCTTGGAGCGCACAGCATGGACAGCTGTGATTTTGCTCCTCCGCTGTCGCCAGTGGTAGAAGTCTGTCTTCTCTTGTTCAGAGATCGGTGGTTTCAGTCTACCAACGATGTCTGGGCTTTGGGGGTTGTGGACCAGGGATAAAAGATCGATTTGCTCGGTCTTCCTCCTAGACGGTGCTTTCCCACAGGGCTTCCCACTTGTCCACGAAAACGACTGGTCTTGCGAGAAGCAATTCAATCCCTCCTTTTTTCCAGGGTGATTATTTCGGTGCCAGATTCACAAAGAGGTTTGGGTTTTTATTCCAAACTTTTTTTTGTACCAAAAAATAGATGGCTCATTCAGACCAATTCTGTTTCTGAAATCTTAGAACTCCCAGGTCAGAGTGCCCAGGTTCAAGATGGAGTCATTGTACTCGTTCATTCACGGCATGTAACAAGGAGAAGTTATGGTGGATATAGACATCATGGATGCCTATCTCCATGTGCCTATTTGGAAGGGTCATAAATCTCTTTTGAGGTTTGGGATCCGATCAGAGCACTTCCAATTTCAGGCTCTTCCCTTTGGTCTAGCCATGCCCTCACGTTTCTTCACCAAGATCATGGCAGACATGGCTGCTCTGCTAAGGTCCAAGGGGATTACAATCATCCCTTACATAGACGATCTTCTTTTAAGGGCAGATTCTCCAGATGTGCTTCAGTCACATATCCAAGTAGTAATCCAGACTCTAGAGTCTCACGATTGGATTCTCAACTTCAACAAGTCCAAGTTGATCCCATCCCAGCGGATGATCTTTTTGGGTCTTTTATTGACACCTGACAACGACGGGTGTTCTTACCAAATAGGAAAAGATTCTAGCCTTGCAGAACATATTGAAATCTCTGTTGGCGGAAAGGCAGTCTTCGCTACATTTCGCCATGAGAGCTTTGGGCAAGATGGAATCGACTTTCGAGCCGTTCCAGTTTGCTCAGTTTCAGGCACGGCAGTTCCAGTTAGAACGTCTGTCGCAATGGAACAAATCCCATCTGAATCTGGCGGGCCAGGTATTCCGCCTGTCTTCGGAAACAAATTAATCGCTTCCTTGGTGGTTACACAAACAGATTCTTGCCAGGGGGCGCAAATTCTCAATATGGATTTGGACTTTTATCACGAAGGATGCCAGCCTTCGAGGTTGGGGGGCCGTCTGTCTTCACGCTCGGTTTCAGTGTCTTTGTACTCAAAGACATTCCAAACTTCCAATCAGTGTCTTGAAAGTGTGAGCAGTGTCTCATGCTCTTATAAGCGAGCTACACCTGCTGCAGGCAAGGCCAGTCACACAATGCCACGTTAGTGGCAAACCTCAATCATCAGGGCGGCACCAAGAGTCCTTTGGCCATGCGGAAAATGTTCCTCCATCCGGAAATGTGTTCGTCAGTTGGAAAGGTGGATGTTGACAGGATGGCATTCGGTTCAACCACAAAGTCCCCCTCTCTTCTGCTCCTGCGCAAGAGATCCTATGGCTGTCACGGTAGACGCCATGTCTATCCCTTGGTGGTTCTGCTTTCAGGTCCCTTTTGTCATCTAAATTTACAATGTCTGGCTTTATCGGCGTAGCTATTGAAGCCATGATTCGGAGAGCTAAGGGGTTTTCCGAACGTGTGGTGAAAACCTTGCTTCGGGCTTGGAAACCAGATCCTGCAAAAGTCTATCATTAAATTTAAAAACATATATTGGCTGGTGTAAAAAGAAGGGATATCCTTCTTCTTTTCGCTTGGCCAGGTTACTTAGGTTCTTGCAGGACGGGTTGGATGCAGATTTGTGTCTTAGTT